>NC_091129.1:2824202-2911702 GCF_040183065.1 Periplaneta americana | reverse complement strand
TGGTATTTACGTCGTGGTTAGAGTATAGATAAGAGAAACGAGACGAAAGGTAATTTGGTGTTGAGGTGTGCAGAATTCGAAAGAGTAAAGACAAAGAGTGTTAAGTTCTGCGTTCTTTAAGTCGGAGCCACGAGAGACTTGCGAAGGACGATGATATGTGATCATATCGTCGGATGTTGCACACGTATCTGACGCACATATTCTGAGCTCGCTGTAACTTGACTGACAGTTCAGAACTTAGGTCACTTAACAAAACGTCACAATAATCGAAGTGCGGCATTAGTAGGGTTTGTACTAGGGTAAGTTTTAGTTGCTGGGGCAAGAAGTTTCTCAAGCGACTCAAAGAGTGAAAGGAGGAACAGATTTTTTTTATCGTTTCTTTAACTTGAAAATTCCAACTTAGATTATTATCAAAAAAGAAGCCAAGATTTTTTACGACAGATGAATAAGGGATTAGCGTGTTGTTAAGGGTAACAACTGAAAGATTATTGTAGCCCATATAATGTTTTCCAAAAGTTGGCACCACTGAGAAGTGCTACCTGTTGAGTCATAGTGAAGGTTTGTATTAATAGAAATAATGAAACAACTTGATGTGGTAGAGCGTTCTTTTTAAAGACGCAATTGCTGTGATAGTAAAATTTACTCTCTCTATAAAGCCGAACACTCCCTTCCACCGAAATGTTGGCTATTCAGTTTTAAGCACTGCGCGGTATAATTGTTATTATTTAATAAAAATGTCGCCAGCAAATGAACGCGGTGCGTACTGCCCATGTGTCACTAACAGTCGCTCCACGGACTCATTATAAGCTCCGCGATCCTGCAGTCATCTGTTTAGTATTCACTGCCAACTGCAAAGTGAGAAATAATAGATATGAATACAAAGTCAGTCCATATTTTTTATTTAACTTCGTAAATATTACCGCTACACACCCACATCAGCTGTATTTTCATTGTGAAAAAAGAAAGTTATGAGTTGAAAATGAGTCTAACAAAAGTTTTAATAGCAAGTAGTTTTATAATCTTTATCGTAATTTCGCTCATAACAGCGATACAATAGTAATATGCGTTACAAGAGCGGTATGTTGATGTTTTCATGTTCGAGGAAAAGATTGAAAAAGCAAAACGTAGTTGAGCTTTTTTTAATTTCCGAGAACATGAAAACAAACATACCGCTCATGTATCGTACATTATTTTGTGCGAAGATCGTTTATTACATACCTGAAAGACTAATTTCTAATTAGTTGCAATGAAATCTCCATCTTGGTTTCTGTTCAATGACGGCAACTTTTAAAAACTAAAATATCTATCTTCAACATTGTTGCTATAAAATGTTTTCTGTGTTTACTATATTTCAGCAGGCCGTGATATACATCTGTCTTTTTTTTCCCCCAGTCTATAAATGCGAACTTAAAACAAACGGTAAGGTTATGTAATGATTTATTTTTCATTTTAATATTTTAACAATATTATTTATATAACATATTGCAGTAATAACATCCGCATCTGGAATCTTGTTGATTTTTTCACGGCGTCCTTAATGTTCTTGCATTACAAATGCAGTAACTTTTGTGGTGTAGTAGAGTTTACTTAATTTTTGCAAATATTTAAAAACAATAATTAACATTGCAATTTAGGTGAAATTGCAGTGGTAAGTTTCCAATTTATAATTATTACTATGTTGAACGTCTCTAAAAATAATATGTTAAAAGCCTAAAGCAGTAAAATGAATGTCGCGCTTAAGCGGTAAGAAGAGGGAAATTGTTATGTGTGTTACGTTGGGAATACTGAATGTGGTATTTCACACTTACCGCGTATTGGTTCTGTGCGGAAAACAAGCAAATACGCACGATCTCGCACAAAAAAGTTTTTACATTCGGGTGTCCAAATGATCTATAGAAGGCCTATAAAAGACTGTAATATAAATTTTTCTGGTAATTTTCTCTTTAAAGAAGTAATTGGTTTTAACATGCATAATAAACTGAGGAGCTTCGTATCAAAGTTGGACGCCTCCACTTTTTTTTTCTTTTTTTACAGGAGAGACGAAAAACTATATCTTTGGAAACCAATGTATGTATTTATTCACACTGCAATGGGTATATACCCGGTGGCAGTGGTAACTAATTATACTCTATAATGACAATTAATAATAAACGCAACTAATAAAAAATAATTATTAATGATAATGATAAATAATAGTAATAATAATAATAATAATAATAATAATAATAACAGTATAATAAAATTAACAAGGAGCATCCTAAATTAAATGAAGCACGATCACTTAAAATAACATTTAAAGTAAATCTAATTTGTATCTTAACCCTAAGATCATACCTGCACAAGTACCTTTCGGCACTACACTCATTTCGCTGTCAACTCACTCACTGCACTGATTCTATCCTGATTTCACTAACACTCAAAACCATTTCACTGTTCAAATACTTTGCACAGCCACTATGAACTATAGAACTTCACTGACACAAACACACTTCACTTACACAATAGACTTCACTGACACTACCTACACACTTCACACTTCACTGACACAACACACTTCCTCACTGATACAACACTTCAGATAACAAAATATCAATTGAGGACCGCTTTTGCAAAACTTGCTAACTGAAAAAAAAAAAAAAACTAAATTTTACAGGAGAGACAAAACACTACAGTAAGCAAGTTTTGCTGTATCTCTCACTTATAGCAGAAAGAAAGTTTTGAAAAAAACGATCACACTTTGACACACTACAATGAAGAGAAATAACCCAATTTTACCAAGACGCTTTGGACATCATGTAGAGGCTTTGCTTATGTTAATGAATCCATCAAAATCTCAATTTTGCAAATTTTGCAGTTAGCAAGTTTTGCAAAAACGGTCCTCAATTACACCCTTTAATTAGTGTGTATAATATACTACCGTCTATTAGTAAAGTCCTTAGGCCTATTTTTAAATATCGATAGGCTTATTTGATTTCAGTATTAAAACTACAAGACTCGATTCTTTGTCACAGCTTAGATAAAATAAATTGCTTATTTAGCCGAGATGTGTAAAATAGCTATATGTTAATTATTCTGATACGTGAATACACTTACTGTTCACAACACTTCGTTCTCACAATGATAGAAAATTGGAGCGATAATTAGATATTAAGAAGAAATGCGACTTCCTGGTTACGAGATAAGCTTTACGTCTAAGATAAAGCTTTAGAAACAAATGAAGAGAGAGGTACATACCGAGTCTGTGTAAGTCCTCAAAATCTCTACAATTTGAATCAAACTAATTATACAGCTTAATATATTAATTTAACTATTATGAATAGGGAGCGGATTTTTATGTGCTAAAAATTATGTGCTAAAAAGTACTAAAATATTTGCTAAATATAAAAAAATATATTTTTTTTAAATATGACATTCCTTAGCTTCAAAAAAAATGTTACTAGGTACTCACCAATCACACTTGAGTGCTAGTAGTTGGCCGAGAATTGCAGTGAACAACAAAGGTCATCTCCAAATTCTCCATCACAAATGCATGCCGATTATCTCTGAACAACGACTTATACTGTGAAAACGATCTTTCTACATCACAGGACGTCAGACATGCATATTTAAAGGCAGGAATGTCACAAACACAAACACCGTCAATTTCATCTACAGGCTCACCCTCCAATACTTGAACAACTTTACATATCTTTTTATATTTCCTGTTTTTTCCAAACACATTCTGGAATTCGTCCCTTAGTACTTGTACTTCTGAACCTGGTAGCGAGTCTAGTTTAATTTCCACGGCACGCAACTCCCTGTTTCTGACAACAGGTTTTTGGATGTTTCGAGTTTTTTCATGGCGTCACACAAAAAGCTTAAATTTGCTAATAGGAAAGCCAAATCGTTTTTTAAACAACCATCTTTCAGTATATCTTGAAGGATATCGATTGACGGAGCCCGATAACAGGGAATCAGAAGATGTATTGCCTTACTTGATAGACATGAACGAGAGACGAGAGATTGGTTTAAATTAAATAATGTTCATACCCGAGATCTTATCTGTTGTGTTTCACAAACAAAGCGTTGAATGAAATCATCTTCAGCAACAATAAACATTCCTAATTATGTGTTGCAAGATCTCTCCTTCTTGTCCATGTTAATTTATTCTTTAATAATAACACTGATATGCTGCCTAGCAGTTCTCAGAACTTGAGGCGATACTATTAGGAAACTGGATCACGGACACACCACACAGCGCTTAGAAACACGAAGCAACCAAGAGTTCTTAAAAAAGATAACGTACTTCTGGGTGATATGATTGATTTAGTTTTAAAATATTTAAAATTTCTTGTAAAAAATTATTTAAGTAAAAAAAACTCCAAGATTTATGTGTTTATAATAGATTTCCTGAAAATATGTATTTACATATTTTTTGGGAAAATATGTATTTTTATGCTCGACCATGCCGAAATTGTAGTAATTATACACCTGGTAGCAGCCCTTTAATGTACCTCATTAAAGGACACCTATTCATTAAAGTTCAGATTTTCCACCAATCAGAAAGCACCATTGTAGCAATATGAAAGCGCAAGTATCGATTATTCTCGGATATGCAATCGAAACACAACTAGCGAAACGTCACGGAAGCTGGAAATCCGATAGTGTCGCAGAAGGTTATGTTCTGTTACTATAACAATTAGCGTTAATTGTAAATAATATTCAAATAAATTCAATTTGTCATCTCGTTTTTCAATGTCTAATTCAATTTCAAGGTTATATCAAGATTAATGTTCATTTTA
This sequence comes from Periplaneta americana, assembly GCF_040183065.1. Classification (NCBI taxonomy): domain Eukaryota; kingdom Metazoa; phylum Arthropoda; class Insecta; order Blattodea; family Blattidae; genus Periplaneta; species Periplaneta americana. The sequence continues at coordinate 2,906,921 of NC_091129.1, read as the reverse complement.
CTCTCTAGATTATATAAAGATCAATTACATTTGTTCCTCGGAAAAAATCAATACTTTCGCGTCTGCGCACATCTCACAATTTACGAGGTTACAAAGGTTTGCACAAGGTCACTTCCGCTACCCAGTCAGATAAGAATAATATGAAAACTTATGAATAATTTCAAGTTAGAAATATGGTCGAGCATAAAAAGTCGTATGAAACTTGCCTTTAATTGTAATTAAGACGCTCGTATGGAAATTATGAAACACGCTTGGGCTCGTTTAATAAACATACTCGCGTCTTAATTACTACCATTATAGGCTCGTTGCATAATGTACTATTCTGTGAAATAAAATTTGGATTTTAAACTTGAAACTTCATGTTCGGAATTTTTAACTTTGTTAATTGTGTTTTATCACACGCAAAAAGAATATTTAATTACATAGGAATCCGCTCCTTAATTATGAATGTCTTGGCATATTGGAATGGAGAAGACAACAAATTCAATGACAGTCTCAGAAGAAAGAAGTCCTTGTTTAACCGAAAATTTAATCGATATTCAAGACGTTTATGCAGCTGAAACATTATGGTCTAAGAATATCTTCCCTTTCGACTCTTCCTATAGATTCAAATAGAAATTACGTTTGACTGAATAAACACCATTCTTTCTCAATGTTCTGCGAGATAGGATTTTTGTCCAAATATCCTGCGGTCACTTCTCGGATCTGCATCCAATTCAAGGCTTGCGCTTGTGTTACATCTTCTTCCTCTTCCAAATGTATTCCTCCTCGCAATACGCTGTTATTCTCCGTGCTGCCATTGTCACTAAGTGGAAATCGACTGTGTATTGTTCCGCCTCCACTCCCCTCCGGATAGCTTCCCCTCGTCTTGGAAATGGACCTCCCTGCAGAGAGCGCAAGTCTTTCCTGTTACCGCCTTCGACTTTCGGGTTTTGGAATTCGATTATTGTAAAATTCTTCTGAGATATCAAGACGCATCCTGGGAATTATTTAGTAGCGCGTTTTTATTTCTGTGCAGAACTGAAGCAAAAATTAAGTATTTTATCTAAGTATGGATTGTATATAAATAAAATGTTGAAAAGACTTCGTTTAGGGAAATACATTCCATGGATTGAAACTAATTTAAACATGAACTTCATAAAGTACAGTGCTACAGAGTGATTTATATAGAACTGACACATTTCTTTCATTAATTGTTTCAAAACGAATTGTACTAGCGACAACTTATTATACCTAAAATGTAGAGGAATTTTGGGAGATTATTTACCTCTATTATAGCAAATGTTGAAAATGTCCTCCATCCAGTGGCGGTTCCTCGGGGGAGGGAAGGGAGGAACGTCCTCCTCACATTTTTCTTCTTTTGAAAATAAATACCAAATAAAATATGTGCCTTGAAATTCGAGGATGATTCGATAATTTTTAAGTTCACAGCTATAAGAAAACCTCTGTTGATCGAGTTTTAAACGACGCGCACTCATGTGCTGCTAGAAATCTGTGAGAAAGATGCGAGATTGTTTGTGTGGAGGAAAGTCAATCCATTCCTCCTCTACTGCAGTTAACACACATAGACAACAGCGCACTAGAGGCCAGAGAAAGAAGCAGAGTTTTAAAGCAAGTAAATGAACGGAGAGGGAGGAGATCCTCCTCTGAATCAGTCATGGCCGGGAAATAGAAACCGACTGGTCGTGCAGCAACCTCGCTACCGCTGCCATCTAACGATCTTGCATTCAACCAGACTATAACACATCTAGGAGGAGGCACAATAAAAACAGTTTTAACGAAAAGCTATGAAAGACACCATATAAGCTTTTTTTTTAAATCATAAATCAAAAATTGTATTCATTGCACTTTATATAGGCTACTACTCATGGTTTGAAACTTTCAAGGATATTTTTGAAAGTTAAAGTCGTGTTCATATAAAACAAAGAGGAAGTAGTTCTACGTTAGTATCGCAGATCTTTCTGGCTCCTGAAATTCACTTCCATTCATTGTGTACTAGACAGGACAACAGCCAAGTTGTCAGTTTTGTACACATATATTTGAAATTGAAAGTAAGTAGGTACTCCAAACTACATTATTTTTAACATAAAAAATTGGGCACCGGCAACTTTGAACAATAATGGTAGTATGACTTTACAAGCATGTGATACCGAATTTGTAAAATGTACATTTGGCAACACAGACCACGTGGGTGGGTGCAGTGTTCTCGCTTTCCTCAGATTATTTCCCATTCCCATTTCCGCGGTTCCGATTACGTGTTAGTAGCTATAGTCTCTTCCAACACGTGTGATGGTGTAGTGTGCTCGAAAAATGCTACGATGTGAATTTCCTTGTAATTGTTAATTTGTGCAATTATTCAACAATGAATGGAAGTGAAAACACTATATGGACAATTTAGGAAACTCAGTTTACAAGAACAGATTATTGCTATACAGAAGGGAAGGCCAACCCCAACACTACCTGGTCTTACATGTATGCATGTAGGCTAATTTGTAGCATGTTTCATTCAAGAAGGTGTCATTTCGTACTGTTACCTTCTTTCCTCCTCTTAAGAAATACGCAGGAGCCGCCACTGTCTCCATCCTGCATAAGGCACAACTCAACACGTCGTTCCATGTTACTGGCCACTCGTTGGAGGACTCTGTTGTCAATAGCTTGAATCTCCTGTGTGATGTTGTGCTTCAGATCGTCCAATGTCTGGGGACGTGTGGCGTAAACCCTGTCTTTTAAGTAACACCATAGAAAGAAGTCCGGCGTTGTCAAATCCGGAGATCTCGGTGGCCACAGGTTCGTGGAAATTATTCGGTCGTCAAAGAAACTTGCAATTAGTTCCATGGATTCATTTGATGTATGGCATGTAGCGCCATCTTGCTGAAAATATATTTGACTCAGCTCTACATCGTCCAGTTGCTCAACAACTCCACCAAATTCTCTCTAGTATGCCCTTTGAGTAGCTGTAAATGAATTCGTAATCCAGTATTGCTTCACAAGGAAGAGTCGTTGATTTAATGTGTACTGCATTTTCACGTTGACACAAAATGTCGAAAACAGTTGCCAACAATAGGAATAAAACACAAACATCTGCGCATCTAGTGCTGCCAACAATAGGAATAAAACATAAACATCTGCGCATCTAGTGCTGCCAACAATAGGAATAAAACATAATCTGCGCATCTAGTGACAAGGAATCGAAACTCCAGAACATTCTGCTTAATTTGGTGCTAAAATTGGGTCAGTGCTGCCAACAATAGGAATAAAACATAAACATCTGCGCATCTAGTGACAAGGAATCGAAACTCCAGAACATTCTGCTTAATTTGGTGCTAAAATTGGGTCATTGAATGAATTTACAACGGAATAATTAAAGAAAGAAATGTGTCAGTTCTATATAAATCACTCTGTAGAAGAAAAGATCCGAGTTTTGATGTGAGTCCACCTGTATGTAGGCAAAAAGTTTCACGTGACTGTTCACAAGTAGCATATGTACAGGCGCTCTTGTTTACTGCACATGCGCAATGCGAGCCATTTTCTTTCTGAAACTGTACATGTTAATTCCGGTAAAAAAAAATACAGGGCTATTCAAAAAGATAGAAACACAATTCCAACGTTCCTGGACAGACGTGGCAATTCATCAGTCCCAGTTTGATGCGTAACGAAGGCAGCAAAATTCTTCTAGATTCAATCAATGGATGCTGTTTTATATTCTTCGTTCCTGGTTCTAAAGTTTGTCGAAGAGGTCAGTCTTTACTTTTGTAGTGCAAAGTCTTAGCCCGGCTGTTCCATTCACGTAGGAATAGCAACATTTTGAATGAAAACCGGTCTCCCCTCAGCAACGTCTTGTATCTAACTAAACCAGGGCCGGGCATGAGAGCGGCTCCATTTAGTCGGCCAGAGCTGCTCTCGCTCCGCAAGGCACTTCAGTTCCAAGCCGGAGCAGAACGCTCACGCAGTGGCGGACTCGCATTACAGCTACCTTCCCTGCATTAATGTAACAAGAGCCACGGTTGTTCTAGTCATTCAGTCTGTCAGTACATAATAGTTTATAAGGATATTACATCAATCCATTGTACAGTACAGACTTTATAACACTCTTGTTAATTTAATGGAATAAACTTCGCTCTATGCACACACACAAATCATTAGGCTTATTTACAGAACCCATACGCACATACTACAATCTCCTCACGAGACAGGCGTATGGCTTCCACTTCCCCTACCTGCTGTGGACAGAGTTCGTCTGACAATATAATTAAACATCGCTTGATGAATTCACCTTCGTTGAATGTTTTCAATTCCTTTGCAATTTCGTGGCAAATTTTGTAGCTAATTCTCATAGCCGATTCACTAAGTGCATTATTATCATCATCCTGTTTATAATATAATATAATATAATATATGACCATAAATTAATACAACTTAAAGAAAATATTTCTCAGGTACATTATATTAGAGTATCTATTCGATATTTATATTGCATTATAAGTTATTATAGTACATTTAGTAATATATTTATTTTTATTTTTTTATTTTATTGGGTTATTTTATGACGCTGTATCAACATCTAGGTTATTTAGCGTCTGAATGATATGAAGGTGATAATGCCAGTGAAATGAGTCCGGGGTCCAGCACCGAAAGTTACCCAGCATTTGCTCATGTTGGGTTGAGGGAAAACCCCGGAAAAAACCTCAACCAGGCAACTTGCCCCGACCGGGATTCGAACCCGGTCCACCTGGTTTCGCGGCCAGACGCGCTGACCGTTACTCCACAGGTGTGGACATCATATTATATATCATAAACTGTAATATACTGTACTATGATATATCATAATATTTGTATAATTTAAAATTATATATTACTAAATGTATAATAACTAATAATGCAATATAAATATCAAATAGATACTCTAATATAATGTACCTGAGAAACATTTTCTTTAAGTTGTATTAATTTATGGCGTTCATTACCAACATATTTGTCATATTCAGTAGCATGTTGTAAAGAATAATGCCGTTGGATATTGAGCTTCTTAATCAGCTGGAGTGTTTTATGCCAAATTAAACACTTTGCTAATCCACTGCTCTCTACCAAAAAGAACTCCTCCTCCCATGATACATTAAAAGCGTTGGGAGTAGCGGGCCGCTTTAGTGTATGAGCGGAAGCTCCGTCTTCAAAGTTCGCCGTCATACTCCAAAGCCACCACTGCACCGACACTGAATGACGTACAGTATGCATACGTCACAGCGCTCGGAAGACCCGCTCTTTAAAGCACACAGCGCTCATTTCTCAGAATCACGTAATGTGCCCAGCCCTAAACTAAACCAACAGTCTTTTATTAGCAAACACAACCCCTCAGGATCATAAATCTGTCTTCACATCTGCTATGTAAAGGGTTTGCTGTAACCTTGACCGAGAAACTGCTGACGGTCTTTTGAAATGAGTAATCCCAGACATTATATATTATAATTACTTTGAAAACCAGATCATTAGGTCCCCCTACTTTTTGTAGTGTTTATAAATGATCTTGCCCCCCTAATAAAAGATATAGGTCATGCCATATTATTTGCAGTGACACAAGTATAGTAATTACAGCCAATAACTCCAACACATTCCAATCTTCAACAGAGGAAATTCTCTTCAAAATATGTGACTGGTTCTCAGTCAATAAATTGGTATTAAATTGTAACAAAACTAACATAATTCAATTTAAATCCTGTGCAAATTCTACCTCGCAAATTTATAGCGCAATAATTAACAACAGATCCCTATTAGAAACAACGACAACCAAATTTCTTGGCTTAAAAATCGATAATGTGTTAAATTGGAAAAATAATATTAAAGAAATTACCCCCAAACTAAATTCAGCTTGTTTTGCTATTAGATCTATGCAAAAGATAGTAAATATCAATACCTTAAAAACAATATACTTTGCATACTTCCACTCGGTAATGAGTTTTGGAATAATATTATGGGGAAATTCCACAGATAGTAACAGTATATTTCTATTACAATAAAGAGTAATTAGAATAATAGTAGGTGCCAAATCTAGGGAATCGTGTAGGGCTATTTTAAAAAAACTACAAATAATGCCCATGGCTTGTCAGTATATCTTTTCATTAATAATCTTCCTCGTATGTAATCGTGAAAACTTTGTAACTAATTGAACAGTTCATAGCATAAATACACGTCAAAAAATGACTTTCATGCTCCATCGGCAAGTCTATCGTGCTATCAAAAAGGAGTGCGTTATATGGCAGTAAAAACTTTTAATAGCCTCCCTATCGATATAAAAAATGAAACTCAAAACATAAAATTATTTAGGGCCAAATTAAAGAAGTACCTAATTTCTCACGCCTTCTATTCTGTAGATGAATTCATGACATTCAATAACACTTCATGAAATTGATACTAAAACTTTGTGTTGTACTAGTAGACTATATTGTAAATCTCGTCTGTATATATTTCATCTAGACTGTGACTATAAATTAAGACTTTATAATAGTATTAAGTTTTTTGACTTGTTCCATATTCTAGCTGTAAGCAATGTATGAATACGATGGAGTGTTAATAAATACAATACAATACTGCGTCCATTTTTACTGTCATATTCGTTATTAGTGGTACAAAATTAGTAAGAAATCGCTTATTGTGTTTCCGTAACTTTTTGGCTGCTGCCCACTGCTATTTTTAACACACTGGCATAATATTATTTGATTTATTTCCAAAAACTTCAATAAGTTAGAGTAATATTCCATGTGTGTGTTTTACACTTCATATTGGTACGTAGAACATGCAATTAGAAAAGCGTGAGGGACAGATAAGGCACAGTTGTGTGGGGTGTACAGGCCAAGGACACGGATTGGAATCCCATCGGGGCTCGGATGTGCTGATTCCACACGTCAGACCCATTTCACAGCAGTTCCACCCCACACCCCTATCTATACTCTGTTTATCGGAAAGTGTAAAACATTGGCTTGGCGTATATTATGAAGGCTCACAATCACTGTAAAAATGTTAATGCCCATATTCCTAAATGTTTATTATACAAGTATGAAAACATAGTTACAGAACCGTTTCTCGTAAACGTCGAAATATTTTCCTATCTGCGTATGTCAACGGACGGAACTTTTTCTGCACTACAACATATGATAACGTCGCACTGAGATGAGAGGGAAATGCTGTTAAATTTAAATGGAATGGAAAACTATTTATCATGGGTATAATTCTAATAAAAACAAAGCATTTATGAGATAAACTAGCCGTACCCGTGCGCTCCGCTGCACCCGTTAGAAATAAATATAAACTAATTACATAATTAAAATAGGACGTTTGATCCAGGGAACATTCGTGTTTGATAGAAGGATAAATCGTTTAATATGTTACTTAATTTAAATTGCATCCAAATAATTAAAATGCGATCATTTTGGTCCAGAGACATTCATTTGGTGCAATGACAATTCCTTTAACATGTTTCTTAATTTTTATTACATGCAACCATAGTTTAATGACGATTGACATCATTTAGATTTAATGTGTATACTTTATTTTACTTGTTATAGGTTTCCATTGAATTATGGTAATAACTTAATTTTAACCCTTGTTTTCTACGTATTCAGTAAATGGCGTTTGGCCTACTGTGGTTCTGAAACCTTCAAATAACTTAAATTATATTATATATTATTACATTACATATATTATATTATATTATAATACATTACATTACATTATATTATATTATATTATATTATATTATATTATATTATATTATATTATATTATATTATATTATATTATATTATAAGTTACTGTAATAACATTATATTATTATGTCCATCTAGAGAAACTACACTTTCCAATGGTTTTGAAATAATAATTAATTACACAAATCGGTTAATTTAGCTTCCGATATTACTTCATACAAACACAGAAACATTCTCTGTAGGCTATCTTTCATAGCTTTCGATTGTTGCTGTCCAAGGCCCCTTATAGACGAAGTCATTTGTTTTTTAATTCATTACACGGCCTTAGATGGCAGTTATTTTAATTTTAAAACTAATTTATCTCATTAAATATCAGTCCTATCAAAATTTTTCACGGAATAAAACTTCTCGCACATTATTTTTAAAGAAGCTTTTGTTATGTAATATTTTTCACAAAAATCAATAATAAGCGAGATATTTCGATTTATTTAATTCAGGTCCCCTTATAACCCCCTTTTAAATAATGTATTTTGATTGCCATATAGCCTAAAATCTAAGTTACAACGAACTTAATTTATATTCCAATTTTCATCGAAATCCGTTCAGCCATTATCGCGTGAAAAGGTAACAAACATACAGACAGACACACAAACAAAAATTTCAAAAAAGCGATTTTCGGCTTCAGGGTGGTTAATTATATATGTTAGGACCAATAATTTTTGGAAAATCGAAAATTACCAGAAAAATTTCGGCTACAGATTTATTACTAGTATAGATTAATATAGAGCAACTGAAATATTAGATAATTGAGTTTGAATTAAAACCTTTTTGTAATACTGAATAACCTCAAGAATAGTAAATCATAAGAAAATTGTAAAATACTTTTTTCTAGTTTTATTAACGATTTACCCTCAACTATAAATAATTTATCCCAAATAATCTTATTTGAAAATGATACAAGAGTGATCATGTCAATTAAACAATACGATCACTCTATAAATATTTCTAACACAGTCTAAACCAAATGTATTAATAGTTCAGAGCAAAATATAATCAAGCTCTTAATGTTCATACAACCAGAGCAGTCGAATTTAGTACACATAATAGTACTCAGTTTTCCTACAATATTATATCACAGTCTACTATATACAGTCGCGAAGCTCAATATGTAGTAAAAATGCAAACATGGATAGTTGCCCACCACTAAGCTCGCTACTATCGCCTCATCATCGCAGATCTCTCTCCTAGCAGCCGACAAAATACGTTACACTTTGGTTGTGTTCTTTTGGAAAAATTAACACCTTCCTTCCATTATTGAAATATTAAATGCATAAAGTTAATTTATTATTTTAATGAAGTATATTAAATTGCACCATAAACTCGAAGATACCTGCAAGAAATAGGTTAATATTATTTTTGTTTGTGCAAAACGAACTGAAATTTACTATAATAGCTTCACTCATTCAAGATTATAGCGATAATTAACTATGAAACCAATAAATATTAATTTGCATTTCCCTTTACAACAATAATAATGGAAATATGAATTACTGGAGTAACTTACGTGTACCGGTACTTGTAGTGTAGGCTTACGTAGTTAACAAAGTGGGATGAGGTTAAGCAATAATAATCACACCAGAATTGGAAATAAAACGTAATCAATAAATTTTATTGTAACAGACTTTTTCTACGTCTCTAGTAAAGTAACAAATAAAAATAACAACAAAATTAACAGCTATAATTAAAAACATATCCTTTGAAAAAAAAGTAGGCCTAAGCAATAATAATCCCACCAGAATTGAAAATAAAACGTGATCAATAAATTTCATTAAAACAAACTTAATTTTTCTACGTCTCTAGTAAAATATTATTATTCCAATTATTGTATTTTAGGCATTAACATTTTCATTACAACCAATAACGAACATTTCACAAGTATCAATGTGAAATACGCAACGAGCTAGCACTCGATGGAAATACGACACAGTCCAAAGTCGACCGTGGACAGTCTATTGTTTCTAGTTGCGAACCGCTTGGAGCGCTTTATCACGAGATTTGCAAAATAGATTTGTATATAGTAGACTATGATTATATGAAATGAAACTGACCTCAAAATATCCATAAACACATTAGATTATATTACTCGTAAACTGAGCTCTGCATGTTATGTAATAAGATTGTCATCTATTGATGATATAAACACACTTAAAACGGAATATATATTGCGTAATTCATTTCTATAGTGAAACATGGATTTGTAAATATAAAAATTGCAGATTTATCCTTCGAAGTGGTGGAAAAATTCAAATATCTTGGAGCTACAGTAACACATATAAATGACTTTCGGGAGGAAATTAAATGCAGAATAAATATGGGAAATGCCTGTTATTATTCGGTTGAGAAGCTCTTATCATCCAGTCTGCTGTCAAAAAATCTGAAAGTTAGAATTTATAAAACAGTTATATTACCGGTTGTTCTGTATGGTTGTGAAACTTGGACTCTCACTTTGAGAGAGGAACATAGGTTAAGGGTGTCTGAGAATAAGGTGCTTAGGAAAGTATTTGGGGCTAAGAGGGATGAAGTTACAGGAGAATGGAGAAAGCTACACAACACAGAACTGCACGCATTGTATTCTTCACCTGATATAATTAGACGTTTGAGATGGGCAGGCATGTAGCACGTATGGTCGAATCCAGAAATGCATAAAGAGTGTTAGTTGGGAGGCCGGAGGGAAAAAGACCTTTGGGGAGGAGACGTAGATAGGAAGATAATATTAAAAATGGATTTGAGGGAGGTGGAATATGATGGTAGAGACTGGATTAATCTTGCTCAGGATAGGGACCAATGGCGGGCTTATGTGAGGGCGGCAATGAACCTCCGGGTTCCTTAAAAGCCAGTAAGTAAGTAATGAAACATGGATTCTCACTTTGAGAGAGGAACAGAGATTTAGGGTAATTGAGAATAAGGTTCTTAGGAAAATATTTGGGGCTAAGAGGGATGAAGTTACAGGAGAATGGAGAAAGTTACACAACACAGAACTGCACGCATTGTATTCTTCACCTGACATAATTAGGAACATTAAATTCAGACGTTTGAGATGGGCAGGGCATGTAGCACGTATGGGCGAATCCAGAAATGCATATAGAGTGTTAGTTGGGAGGCCGGAGGGAAAAAGACCTTCAGGGTGGCCGAGACGTAGGTGGGAGGATAATATTAAAATATATTTGAGGGAGGTGGGATATGATGATAGAGACTTGATTAATCTTGCTCAGGATAGGGACCAATGGCGGGCTTATGTGAGGGCGGCAATGAACCTCCGGATTCCTTAAAAGCCAGTAAGTAATGAAACATGGATTCTCACTTTGAGAGAGGAACAGAGATTTAGGGTGATTGAGAGTAAGGTTCTTAGGAAAATATTTTGGGCTAAGAGGGATGAAGTTACAGGAGAATGGAGAAAGTTACACAACACAGAACTGCACGCATTCTATTCTTCACCTGATATAATTAGGAACGTTAAATTCAGACGTTTGAGATGGGCAGGGCATGTAGCACGTATGAGCGAATCCAGAAATGCATATGGAGTGTTAGTTGGGAGGCCGGAGGGAAAAAGACCTTTGGGGAGGCCGAGACTTAGATGGGAGGATAATATTAAAATATATTTGAGGGAGGTGGGATATGATGATAGAGACTGGATTAACCTTGCTCAGGATAGGGACCAATGGCGAGCTTATGTGAGGGCGGCAATGAATCTCCGGGTTCCTTAAAAGCCAGTAAGTAATAATAATAATGATAATAATAATAATAATAATAATAATAATAATAATAATAAATAATAATAATAATAATAATAATAATAATAATAATAATAATAATAATAATAATAATAAATCTGTAGCCGAAATTTTTCTGGTAATTTTCGATTTTCCAAAAATAATTGGTCCTAACATATACAATTAACCACCCTGAAACCAAAAATCCCTTTTTTGAAATTTTTGTAGGTCTGTCTGGATGTTTGTTACCTTTCCACGCGATAATGGCTGAACCGATTTATATGAAAATTGGAATATAAATTAAGTTCTTTGTAACTTAGACTTTAGGCTATATGGCATTCAAAATACATTATTTAAAAGGGGGATTATAAGGGGGCCTGAATTAAATAAATCGAAATATCTCGCTTATTATTGATTTTTGTGAGAAATGTTACATAACAAAAGTTTCTTTAAAAATAATTTGCGATAAGTTTTATTCCTAGAAAAATTGTGATAGGACTGATATTTAATGAGATAAATGAGTTTTAAAATTAAAATAACTGCCATCTAAGGCCGTGTAATGAATTAAAAAACAAATGACTTCGTCTATAAGGGGCCTTGGACAGCAACAATCGAAAGCTATGAAAGATAGCCTACAGATAATGTTTCTGTGTTTGTGTGAAGTAATATCAGAAGCTAAATTAACCGATTTGTATAATTAATTATTAATTCACCATTGGAAAGTGTAGTTTCTCTAGATGGACATAATGCTATAATGTTATTACAGTAACTTCTGAGTGAATCGAGAACAGGTAAGATTAAAATAGCTTCTTATGCACAGAAAACTTGATAGGCTATTGTGTACATTCGTTTCCTGTATTTCCTAAAATAATTTTATGACCAAATGAGTGGTCTCTGGATCAAAATGATCGCATTTTAATTATGCAAATACAATTTAAATTAAGTAACATAATAAACGATTTATCCTTATATCAAACACGAATGTTCCCTGGATCAAACGTCCTACTTTAATTATGTAATTACTTTATATTTATTTCTAACGGGTGCAGCGGAGCGCACGGGTACGGCTAGTAATAATAATAATTTTATTTATTCTGGTGGTGTTAAGTCCATCAGGCTTTCTCTTCTACGTCACCAATCTCACTGAAAATAATATCCCTTGGGATCTGCTACCAATATTTAACACCAAAACTTCTGATATTTCTACATGTAGGCTATTACATACTAAAGTACAAAACAACACCGGACGTACAGTCGAGCCGTTCTTATTTCCGGCGTGGCCACGCCTTCTCGACTTTTGGCGCGAAGAAGGTAGGCAATAGCGGTGTTGCTAAATCTCTGTCAAGCCAATAGTGAACGGACGCAGTTCTAATAGCTGGTTGTCGAACAATCAGTCGGTATTGTTGTTAGTGCTGTGTTATCGCTGAGTTTTCAGCATCACAATGCCGCGGAGGAGTCGGAAGACCATCAATTCGCAAAGCAGAGAAATTATTCTTAGCGTTAGAGATTATTTCGAAAATGAACGTAAAATAAGAGTAGTTTATTGCCCTTAATGCAAGTGGTGCAAAGAACAGCTGATGCGTGTGATGTGAACAAGTTCACGGTTTCTCAAATAACGACAGAGAAGTACGGACAATCCGGCAAAGAAAATAAACTGAGAACTATGGCGGCGGCAGGTACTAACAATGATTGTAGCGATCTAGGAGTAGCACCTCTAAATTGAACAATACCGTTAGGCAAGGTTCTTCGTGTAATTTTTTTATGTAGCAATGACTTATCATGACAAAATTTTTAATACTAACATATTTTACTCAATTTACAGGTTGTGTGGTTTTAGTTATTCATTCACATAAAAAATGTTTATTTATTATATTTTACAGCTTTCTCCCATTTTAGTAATTTCTAATATTGTTTCTGTATTTACGAAAATCGTTACTTCAAATGGTCGGGAAAACCAATTATAGCACAACATGGTAAGTCTTCTGTGTCCTGGGATGCTAGGTTTAACAATAACAATAATATATAATATTATGTATTCGTATATTACTAATTATAGTAGGAAATAATTTTTCGTTCGATGTTTAAGACTAGACATGTGCTAAAACTTCATTAAGAGTACAAGGGTAGACTTGACAACGCAGTAACATCCACCGTGAGTGGGAAGCGGTATGTCGTCTGCATAACCTTGACGACAACCACTGCCAGTGAAGCAGCGTGTCAGCTGACCAGAAGCTGTCGTGTGATTTGCTGCCGGAAATAACGGCTCGACTGTAGTTGTTATTTTCATTATAACTGTTCCATTTTAACTGAACGGACATATCTCTTAAGGCATGGTAAACAGCACTAAGTCTCTTTTTATGTCACTTTCGTACCGAGTGAGTGGCCAGTTGAAGAGTCCGGGCACATCTGGGGAGTCCTATCCCAAGCTCCTTGTCTGCTCTAGTGCTATTCTGGTCACGTTCTGTCGGACGGCATCAACTGGCCATAGGCCTGGGCGGGACGCAAGGACCTATAAAGGAGCAATTCTGATATCGATGTCATATCTCGACTCCTCTTGTCTCGTGTTCCGCATTGCCTGACGCAGTTGCCCTCAAATTTTAAAGCAATGCTTCTTGTCTCTTTCTCCATCTCATCCTGGTACGACACAGGGAGGTTTGTAATATGCTTGCCATTGTATGGGCTATTCCATCTCAAATCGACCGAAATATAGACAAAATTGACCTTAGAATTTCTAAATACAATGAAACTCTTTCTGTCCGTAGACAACTGTGATACAATGCTTTGTGCAAAGTTTGAGGCACCAGAACTTCATAGTGTTTAAATTTAAAATATTGTGACAGCTCCAACGGGGTTTGAACACGCGTCCGACGAAACGCTGGTACGGGGAGCATCTGCATGCTGAAGGGCAGAGGGGGTGTATTACGTCAACGCGACGAGGGGAGAGTGCGCGCGCAGCTGCTACTCGCGGAGTGAAGGGGGAACGGACCCTCCCGAATCTTCCAGAGAAGTCCGTCCGAAGTAGAGATATCCAGATAATTCGAGAGGACACCCGTAGAAATTTCTCGTAACTATGATTTTGCTATAAAAGAAGAAACGCCAGCGAACTCGGGCAGTTTCAGTTTATTCAGTCAGTGAGTAAGCCAGAGCAAGCAAGCCAGTCTTGTGTACCGGAGTTCGACTCGAGTGTGCGTCCGCAACTGTGTCAGCATCCGAAGGCCTGAGTTCGAGTGCAGTGGACCGCAGTTGGAGGGACCTGAGTTCGAGTGCAGTGGACCGCAGTTGGAGGGACCTGAGTTCGAGTACAGTGAACTGTCTCTGAAGGTCTGTAGTTCGAGATACTGTGAACTCGAGTGACTGAGCTAGAAGAACTGTGAACTGAGAACTGATAGTTCTGATTTGTAAATAGTGCTTTGTAAATATTAGTTAAGATTAACAGTTCATTGTTGTTCGTAATAGTCCAAGTAAATTGTCATTGCCGTCAGTGGAGTGCTATAACGAACACTGTGTTGAGTGAAAATCCTATTGTTGACGAGAGCATTTAAGGTGAATTGTAGAAAGGAATTATTGTTGGAAGAATAAAATCCTATTGTTGAGTTGAAATAAATTCACAATATTTAAATTTATCGTATTTTCATAAAATTAGCAACTTTAAACTGTTGTGGCTCCGAAACCCTTTCACCCAATCATCAAAATCATGGTTTATTTTGATGCTGAGAAGTTAAAGTTTATATTGACATGTAAACAGTTTTTCTTACTTTTTATGGATATGGAGAAATTTAGATTTTTCTTCATTAAGACACCTTTGGCCACGAAAAAATATTTTAAAAATATATGGTTAGATTCCGCATTGAAAGTACAAATAAACACATATTCTTTACTGGTGGTATATTGATAAGAAAGTATTGAAAATATCAAATAATGAAAATAAATAGTACGCGCGTGAACTAACCAGCTGACTGTGAGGCGGGAGCTAGCCGACATAAGCAAGGCCAGGAGACATAAACACGTGATGTGTCATCTAGCAGTCATGACTGGGCTAGCTTTATCACAAGTTTTCATAAACACAGGAGTAAAATGACGCCCAACGCTCGCTTATCTTCAGCTCTCGGCCAGTGCGAGCGGAACTGCGCCGTTCAAGTCTAGGCATGTAAAAATAATTTATTTAATACCCTCGAAACTTATTGCCGTAGCACTAAGCAAACAATGCCGAATCCCTCTTAATAATGAAAAGTTTTTTCTCAATATTTTTTTACATTTTTACAAATGGCCAAAAAGCCTAAAAGCAAGTAAAATCAGATTATCTGTCTCTCTGTGTACAATAAAAATAAGGATTACTTCTTATCATAACCTACCAAATTTAAACTTCAAAATAAGCTCTGGTTCAATGTTCTGCAGTAAATGGTTCCAGAGTTCTGAGCGCTGAAAGAGGCTTGTTTTTATAAAATACGCCAAATTTGTCGCTCAATAATACGAAAACCGTTTGGCTTTCGATTATATATTTTTGAAAATGCACTCCCCTAAGTACCATGTTTAAGTAGGGAAAAAATTAGAGTATTAAAAAATCGAGATTATTTACTCATCGATTTCATATGGAATAGTTCGTACGTAGTTGCTAGGTGATTCTGTTGAAATTCTGCAGAAACACGTGTGTGTTTATAATTAAAATCTAACTTCATTAATATGGGACTTCTCATGTTAAATTACTTGAAACAGTCGCCATAAAAGTGAAAGAAGCAAATCTAAAAAGTTTAGCGACACTTAAGTCTTTGTATCCGCTCGTGCGTGCGTGTTGCTTGACCGTAAGACACATTGTTGAGACAGACCAACGACGACAGAGATTAAGCGTTGGTGGGAGATGCAATCACAACAGAATCAGTTTGTCATAGTGCATTGCAGTGTTGCCAAATGGACGGAAATTCCGTCAAAACTGACGGAATTTCAACGTAGCGGACGGGAAAAGAATGACTTTGTCGGGTGACGGATTTTCTGGCGGAATTTAGATTTACATCGACTTTTGACTTTTTTAGCTGCTGTCATTTTAATTGTTTAATGTTTGGGGATTTTACTTTTTATTTGAACAGCCCTGCCTGTGCCGTACCATGCTAAATAATCCCCTGTTTCAGATTTCCTCGTAATCAAGTGGGAGGTTGACGAATTATTATTTTAATCAGGATTGGTAAGTAAGTTGTATTAAAATTTGCTTTCAATTTGTATATAGATATATTGAGTGGCTATTTTTTTTATTTTGACGGATTCTGACGGATTTCCACGTGTTAGAGTGACGGAGATACAATTTATGTGTTGGCAACACTGGTACTCTGTGCCCTGCACTGTGAGCAGACCTGTTTTAACACATTGCCGTTCATCGCTGTGGAGTAGCGGTTAATATGTCTGACCGTGAAACGAACTGGTCCAAGTTCGAACCCTGTTTGGAACACTCTGGTTGTTTTTTTTTTCGGAGTTTTCCTCAATCAATTAAAAACAATGCTGGGTAACTTTCGGAGCTGAACCCTGGATTAATTAATTTAACATAAAATAAAATAAAAAAAAAACAGATAATTTATTTAATATTTCAGATTATACCGAATCGCACGATAAAATTATTGAGTGTAAATGAAATTCTTAACTTAAAGATCTCATTTCCATGGCATTATCACCTTCATTTCGCTCAGACGCTAGATAAATATGACAGTTGATAAAGCGTCTTAAAATAAACCAATAAATAAGAATAAAATAAGTGTACATACCCGCATATGACTATCTGTATCCCTCACTGTCGTTTAAATATTGAGTGTTCACGAATCTACGTCAGCGACATATCTCGATTTCGTTATGAATGAATTTCTGTCGTATTTCCACAAATATTGTAGTGGAGAGTGGAGACTACCCGATGTTCCGACAGTTGGCGTTGTCTCGGCAAGGGAGATCGATGTTCTATCCCTGAAATATCCTTTGAGACTTGTGATTCACGAGATTATTGATCAGGTTTCCAGCGAGCACTTCGTATAGGACAGCAACAGAACTACTTCAGGTTTCTTGCTACAGTTCCTACTTTTGCGCCTAAGGTCTCTGTAACACACATATATATATATATATATATATATATATATATATATATACACTAGCCGTACCCATTTGCTCCGCTGCACCCGTTAGAAATAAATATAAGTAATTACATAATTAAAATAGGACATTTGATCCAGGGAACATTCGTGTTTGATAGAAGGATAAGTCGTTTAATATGTTACTTAATTTAAATTGTATTTAAAATATTAAAATGCGATCATTTTGATCCAGAGACCACTCATTTGGTGCAATGACAATTCCTTTAACATGTTTCTTAATTGTTATTACCAATTATTTTTGGAAAAGCGAAAATTAACAGAAACATTTTGGCTACAGATTTATTATTATGTTTATATTATATTATATTATGAAAAAGTGTGTTGATAACGGATGTACTCGAATTAGAAAGTTTTTAATTTGTTGTGGGAGCTCTTGAATCTCAGGAGGAACAGCTTTTTACAACAGCGCAACATAATCTGCTTGGCTCATTACCCAATTTTTTTGCATTGCATTTATTGCATATGTATTTTATGTATTTTAACACGATTCAATTGAGCATAGTTAAAATTTGAATTATAAAATAATGGATTGCTAAGCTAACGTACTATTACTGCATACTAAATCAATACACTCTCGTTGTTCGTTAATTCTCTGAGATAAAAATGAATACGTTCATAAATATTATTACAAGAAATACAGGAAATGAATATACAGAATAACCTATCAAGTTTTGTATGCATAAGAAGCTATTTTAATCTTACCTGTCCTCAATTCACTCACAAGTTACTGTAATAACATTATAGCATTATGCCCAGCCAGAGAAACTACACTTTCCAATGATGAAATAATAATTAATTAAACAAATCAGTTAATGTAGCTTCCGATATTAGGCCTACTTCATACAAACACAGAAACATTGTCTGTAGGCTATGTTTCATAGCTTTCCATTATTGTGTCCAAGGCCCCTTATAGACGAAGTCATTTATTTTTTATTTCAATTCACCGCCTTAGATGGCAGTTATTTTAATTTTAAAACTCATTTATCTCATTAAATATCAGTCCTAACAAAATTTTTCAAAGAATAAAACGTATCAGAAATCATTTTAAAGAACGTTTTCCTATGTAACATTTTTCACAAAAATGAATAATAAGCGAGATATTTCGATTTATTTAATTCAGGCCCTCTTATAACCCCCCTTTTAAATAACGTATTTTGAATGCCATATAGCCTAAAATCTAAGTTACAACGAACTTAATTTATATTCCAATTTTCATCGAAATCGGTTCAGCCATTATCGCGTGAAAAGGTAACAAACATACAGACAGACAGACAGACAGACAAACAAAAATAAAAAAAAAAGCGATTTTCGGTTTCAGGATTGTTAATTATACATATTAACACCAAGTATTTTTGGAAAATCGAAAATTACCAGAAAAATTTTGGCTATAGATTTATTATTAGTGTATATATATATAATTTGAAATGTTAATGGAAAATACGGGAAAACGGCTGAACGGATTTTAATGAATGACCCGTCATTTTGAAGCTTCGCATCCAAGGATTTTCAGAAAAATAGTAACTTTCAGTGAAGCGTTAGTTTTCCTACATAATTTTCCTGTTTTCCAAAATCCATCTTTCGTCAGTTTTGAGAACTAATTGAATTTCAGAATAAAACAAAACACACATTATAATAAACAATAGGCTGTTACACGAAGGCCATGACCTGCAGGATTGCTGATATATTTAGAGCTCAAAATCAATTGGTTATTACAAATTTACTAAAAATAATTTACAGACCTGATTCTGCGGTCTATAATTTTCTGAGTACATTTGGATATTAAAATCTACAAACCTTGATGTGGTTTGATGATATTATTACCATTAGAAATTAAATATTATTATAGTTAATGCCATGTTGTGACTATTTTTCCTTAATTATACATATTAATGCTATATTGATCATATGAAAGTGAAATGTTTTGGGGTTATTTGAGTAGATATAGAGAATATATGAAATTAGATCTTCATTTCTATAATATACTGACGGTGATATATAAAACTACAAAACTTACGTAAGATAATAATATTGTTATTAAAAATGAAATATTTTATAGTTATTAATCAAGTGGGGTTGGGTCTTTTTCATATACTTCATGGCGGTGTGGTGTAGATATTTATATGCGTCATTCTCTTCAGTATTGGCTCGAGAGAGCGCAGAAATTACAGTTCCTAAGGAAAGAGTATTACTAACTGATAAAATAAGAGGCCTACAAAATTTTGTAGTCTCCCAATCATTTCAGCAAGATCTCATAGCAGGATAAAATGATTTTACCCTCTACATTTCAAGCTCTACATGCAGCAACTATACCAAGATGCTATGTCTATTGTTAAAAACCATAGAAAAATATTATTTTTTTTAACATTCACCTACAATCCACAGTGACGTGAAATAGCTATTGCTTTACTCCCACATGAAAAAACGACTGATCATCCTGACATTGTTACTTGCGTTTTCGCGTTCAAACTCAAAAACTGAAGGTGAATAGGTTCAAGAAAAAGTATTTGGCGTAAAACAACCATTCAGAGGGAGTATGTTTCATTATTATGGAAACAAATAACTTTCCGAATGTCTGGTATTCTTCATTGAAAATAAATCTGAAAAGTTTTTATTTGAACGTCTAATGAACTTAGTTTGCAGCATTTGCTGCACAAGCCACTAGTACTGTAAAAGACGTGAATTGGAGACTGAGTGTCTGGGACACAATAACATCGAGGTTAGTGAACTAGAAAACCTCAGTCTACTTTCCCCAGTTTTATTGCAATAGATCACGGCCTCCTATAATCTTCTCCAAACATTCCTGTTTTGTTTTGCGCATGAAATTTCCATGTTCGCCTCTTTCTGACCCTCTAACTTTCTGACACATTCATCCGTCTTCATGTCGATAAGAACTTGAGCAAGATGATGAAGATCTGCTTTCGTGCCTTCAGTGTTTATTTTCCTAACCTTAGGCTATATGGCCCGGGCATAGAAGCACGAATACACTTCTCTTTTTTTTTTCTGAAAAGATATCTGATAACGTTGCACAAGTCCTATCAATCAGTGAAGTTCAGAGAATAATTTTGAAGACTTATTTTCCTGCAAAGTTGCAGTATATGTTATGTTCCGAAACCACAGCATTGTCTGAGAGATTATGCTGTTTAAAATTATACCTCCAACCGAGAACTAAATTAGTTATCCTTATGATTTGTTTAGAAAATTTAACCTAACATCATTTTTACGTAAATAACATAACAGAATATTAAAACTTATTTTCTTTGGAAGAAAAATTACTTCTATGTCTTCAGTTGAATTGAGGACAGTTTTTTCAAAACTTACTAACTGAAAAAACTAAAGTTTACAGGAGAGACAAAACACTATAGTAAGCAAGTTTTGCTGTATGTCTCACTTATAGCAGAAAGCAAGTTTTGAAAAAACGATCACACTTTGACAAACTACAATGAAGAGAAATAACCCAGTTTTACTAAGACGCTTTGAACATCATGTAGAGGCCTGCCTTATGTTAACGAATGCAACAAAATCTCAATTTTGCAAATTTTGCAGTTAGCAAGTTTTGAAAAAACGGTCCTCAATTCCAACCAATCACAGTCACACTTTGCGATAATTTTTGCAGCTAGATGTATCGCTTTCAATTTATCGCATGTTCGTTCTTTTGTTTAGTCGTTGTCGCCAACTGTTTCCCCGTGAATTGATGATCATGAATACATTAAGATGCATCTACACGATTAAACTTTTCTTTCAACTTTAAAGCAATGAATGCAAGATTGATATTTCATATTAATTAATGTATTTACGCAGTGAAGACGACGTTCAAAACGGCGCACCATGTAGACACAAAATCTTCATGCATCTTAATTGAACGTACCTTTTAAACTTGATTCTTTCAATATTCTTCCCAGATTGCACGCATACGCGATTGGAATATTGAACTGTGTAGATGCAGCTTTAGTTCCGTTACACACTACAGCGAGAATGCGTTTGTCGAGCTATAAAAAATGCTTTCCTGTAGCACTGATTGTAACGGTCGAAATAAGACATAGCTGAGATTGGTCCTGCTCCCACAGGTAACTTAACCTATAATTGTAGCCTATAAAATTTGTATTTTGTGAATGAAATGAAACAATTAATAGAAAGTCAGATGTTCAAATTTATGTAACATCATCGCATATCAAACCCAAACATCTACATCTTCATCTTCTAATTCCATGTTCATTGTAGGCTATCTGAAAAAAAATTACAGTCCTTCATTCAGATTTGATGACTTCGTTTTCAACAATTCCTCATTTAATTAATGTATTATATCGCATATTATTAAAATAAGAAATAACTTTTGAAGCATACGGTTCAGTGATTTGAAACTTGGTATGTGAGGATAACCATATGCTAAGAACTCAATAATGGTAATACCGAGTTTTTTCTACTTCCGGTTTAACCTGAAGTAACTCCAAGTCTCTTATTTTAAATGGAACAACCAATTTTTTTTTATTTTTGAATGAAGCTCATTAAGAGCTTTTCAAAATGTACCCACACTTGATACTTCTGTACAAATTCAGTGTTGCTAAATAAAAATGGAAGTGGTGCAAGATATTCCTAAAGCCTGGTTAAATCATTCCTTAAATGGTTTCTATGATCGAGTGACACATTGTAAAGCAGCTGAGGGCTACCAATTTGAACACATAATTTAGAAGGTGAGCTAGCTTTGTTTTGTTTTTGTTAAGGAAGGAGTATTTTATTATTTTAATATTCGATACACTTTTCTGTTTTCTTGACTCAGCAACACTGAATTTGTACAGAAGTATCGAGTGTGGGTACTTTTTGAAAAGCTCTTAATGAGCACTATTCAAAAATAAAAACATATATTGGGTGGTCTATTTAAAATAAGAGAGTTGAAATAACTTCCGGTTAAACCGGAAATAGAAAAAACTCGATAATATCATTATTGAGTTCTGAGTATATGGTTATCCTCACATACCAAGTTTCATGTCACTGAACCGTATGCTTCAAAAGTTATTTAGGTAGTGCGGGACTTTTAACTAACCCTGTATATACCTCTTATAACTACGATGAAATATTCCTGAAATATATTATTGTAGTCTCCTGTACACTTTATTTTGTTAATTTTGAAGGAGAAAGACCAATTGAGGTCACGACAAGGGAATTCTATCAGGAAGACTATTTGAATAATGTATATTTATGAGTGAACTACATCTATTTTTTGTTCGAAATATTCCATAAATTTCTGTAAAGTGATAGTTAAATCAATTGCGTTATGCAATAAATATCCATAAAATAACGTCAAAGAAATGTAAAAGATTCATTGTTTGAAACAGACGAGAATTCCTTTAGCCATTTTGCGTCTCCCTTTGCTGCAATCTTCTTTTCAAACCGTTCACAGTATAAAACTATCCTACAGAAATCTTTCAGCAATTTGTCACTAATGTAGTGCAACATTTCAAATGGAGTGAGAGGATAAGAATGGATCGTCTCCAGCCTGTGTCTTGCAGTGCGATAAAATACGAAACATTTCCTTTAAGAAGAGAAGTGTCGACAGTACATAAAATATATTCCCAAAGCTTTCCATCGCTTCAATAAACATAATATAGTTGAAGTTTATTGAAGTTCATATAACGGGTGGTACAAAAACAGTATTACAGTTCTCTCATAAAATGACTGGCATGTATTTTACCAGCTTTAAGAAACGAGAAGAGATTTTAAGAGTACACGAAGTATTTTAAGTGAATACGAAGTATATGAGGAAGTTCAATGTCTTTCTACGGAAGGATCTACACGGCGTGCTGACATAATAATTGACCGAGATAAAAAAAAACTGGTCTCATTCTTGACCCCACTGTAAGGTTCGAAATTAATGAAGATCAACCAAAGCAGGTACATAAAGAGAAATGCGCTATTTACCTTCCATGCTGTGATGATCTCAGTCATAAATATAATATTCAAGATTGGAATGTGATTGGACTTATGTTTGGTGCGCGAGGAACAATTCCCAAATTTACATTGGAGATCCTCAGAAAATTAAAGGTTCCAGAAAAGACTCTTCAGACAACTGCATCAACTATTTTTAAATATTCATTGAACATCATCAATCACCATCTCTATTCATCTTTATAATATTCAATGTATATTATTTATGTTCAATAAATTGTTATCGTTTTCATAGCTACCACATTTCATTATGTATTTTTCTAACATTAATTTACATTTTCTTTTTGTTCATTTGAATTGATTAGGATGCCGATATTTTAAATCCAAGATTTGGACGGCTATCATTTCGATGATATTCTCTCTACTAAGTATCAGTCCCTCATGGCATGAAATTGAATCCAGAACTCTAGCATGCACCTACTGTAGACTGTATTGGCCTGGAGATGAACCTGTAGAGAGATGTAAATTCTAGCACACGGTGGAAAACCCAAAGCTCTTGTTTCTCAAACATCATGAAAGCTTACATTTCATATCAAAGAATTATGAAAAATTGACAAAATATGTATAAAATTTCTATGCACCTAAAACGAAGATCCACGCTGTCAAAATTGTAAATTACGCAAATATATAATAAACGCATAGTTTCTATTAATTGGAGTAGCTACACACATTATTGTCAAAGTGTGTTCACAAAAGAATTCTGCAAATATGAATTACTTGATGATTCAGTCTGTGAAGTGAATGTGGCTGGACCACGGCTGCGCTCGGGCATGGGTTCGAATCCTACGTGGGATGTATAATGAGTTGAATTTGTTCCAAAGATATTCCCAACTGTAAGATAAACGTCAGGTAATATCATGACCTCACTATATTACCGCTGAGTTGACAGCGTCATTAAGTACTAGTTGATAAATGGATACACAAATCTAGTTCCTTATACATAGATAAATGAAAATTTCCCAAATCTTTAATTTTGTATCAACATCTTCATTTTCATTGCATGAGACCTGGCCTCCAATATAATTAATACGATTGACTTTTCAATAATTCAATTTTCAATCACAATGCCCAATGTGTAGACACTGAATTCGGGATGACTTATCGTTGAATGTAGGTGCACATTTACTACATGTTACATTTTTTTCATTCAGACCATTGGTTCAACAGCTTTTAAACGTAAACAGACGACGTCAACATGCTACTGTATCTCCGTACAGTCAGAAGGAAAAGAAAAATAACGTACTGTAGTACATATCTTGCAAGGTTCAGTCCTCGTCATCATTGATGTAATTACCAGCGTTGCAGTAAACGACGATATATTCTCGTAAGTTGTCGAAGCTGAATCGTCTTCGCCTATCGCTTAAACAGTTTTTGTATCGAGAGAATTTCTGAAGAAAAACTTAGCCATACCAACACATAAGACATCATCGTATTCATCATCATACACAATCTCGCTCTCGCGCTTGTGGAATACCCTACCCAGTGACATCAGAGACTGTCGGAATTTAGTAGCTTTCAAAAGCAAGCTTATTAAGCATTTTCTTACTGCGTAGAGTAGGTTTAATTTTTACTTAATCAATAAAAGAAATGCTTCTCTCTTCTTAAGTTTTACAACAAACTGTCTAGCTTTTATTAATCAGTTAATCTTTTAGTACTTTGAGTTTTATTGTATCTGTAAATTTAATATTAATTGTAATTATAATTGTAATTGTATTGTTAATATTGTAGTTGTAATCCCCTGGTAGAGGGGAAGAGAAGGCCTGATGGCCTTATGTCTACCAGGTTAAATAAATAAATAAACAAATAAATAAATAAATAAATAAAAACTCTAAAATGGGGATCACTCATTTTCTTTAGAGAAATATTTGCACTGAGCATCATGTTGCACGTGTCGTTAGACCCGCACAACTAAATGATGATGATGATGATGATGATGATTCCTCAGATTTCATTTGAACGCATTTCCTGTGCGATGTACTGTTGCAATGTTTCTCTATAGCCTGAGTTGTTCTGGTTTTTATTTCAATTTTGCATACATTACACACGATATTGTCTTCGTTAATACATAAAATGTCACTCTCATACTTCTTAATTGCATTTCGTATCTCTGAGCGAATTTAACGTCTTGCCATTATGAATGGATCAGCAGAACATATTCAACTCGTACTAAATACTTGAGCAGGATAACACAAATGCACACAATGCGTTGCAATGTTACTATGAACGGACCGGGGTTCCTTCGTTATGTACGCTGCTGTACTCGCCAGGTACACAAAAGACGGACGGCGCGGCACGTGCCATATACTCTGATACGAAACAACTTCACTTTTCCTTAAGTCATCCCGCATCCACTGTCTACCAATGAGCATAATCCGGTCCTACCAGTGCAGTGCCACGTCTATTCTGCATGGTGTTGTTATGTTGATACCGCTGTCAGGAGGAAATCACTCGAATTCTCCAGTTGAATAGCCGGACTCTAAAGCGAAGACAACTTCCACTTTTTCCTCTCGTCGTTAATTCCTGACCCCAAACTGATCCTCATTTTCACTGCTCCCCCTTTTTGTTTCTCCTCATTTCTCTCACTCTCCCTTCATATCTTTCTCGCGCACTTTTCCACGTTTTACGCCTCTTATCGCGTCAAAGATTATAGATATTGTTTCTAGTTTTTAGCAGTCAAAAGTGTTTGACATATCTTTGAAACTATAGGGCCTCTTCACCCGTAGCTGTTAATACATAAAAACACACGCATGTGAAATGCCCAGTATTTATTGAAGGGATAAAATATGTTTTCTTGTATTAAGTATGGAACTCAATTTCTCTGAATTCCCACATGTAAACTTTTCACTCAAACTAGGTAACTTGTTTCTGATGCTATATGCCCTCGCCCACAAATATGAGAAACCCGAGTTCCATTCCCTGTTGAGGGAGGAGAAATTTATTTTCTTCCTACAAATATTGAGTGTGCCAACATTGATGTCTGTTTAACCTGTATTGTCTAATCAAACGGTCTTGCGTTATCTTCGTCACGTGATTTAACAAGTTTATAATGAAAAAATTTAGAAATTTATTCTTTCAAAAGGTGGAAAAGTTCAAATATCTTGGAGCAACAGTAACAAATTTAAATGACACTTGGGAAGAAATTAAACACAGAATAAATATGGCAAATGCCTGTTATTATTCGGTTGAGAAGCTTTTTTCATCTAATCTCTTCTTATCTTATCTTATTGGGTTATTTTACGACGCTTTATCAACATCAAGGTTATTTAGCGTCTGAATGATATGAAGGTGATAATGCCGGTGAAATGAGTCCGGGGTCCAGCACCGAAAGTTACCCAGCATTTGCTCATATTGGGTTGAGGGAAACCCCTGGAAAAAACCTCAGCCAGGTAACTTGCCCCGACCGGGATTCGAACCCGGACCACCTGGTTTCGCAGCCAGACGCGCTGACCGTTACTCCACAGGTGTGGACGTCATTTAATCTGCTGTCAAAAAATCTGAAAGTTGGAATTTATAAAACAGTTATATTACCGCTTGTTCTGTATGGTTGTGAAACTTGCACTGTCACTTTGAGAGAGGAACAGAAGTTAAGGTGTTTGAGAATAAGGTGCTTAGGAAAACATTTGGAGTTAAGAGGGATGAAGTTACAGGAGAATGGAGAAAGTTACACAACACAGAACTGCACGCATTGTATTCTTCACCTGACATAATTAGGAACATTGAGATGCGTAGGGCATGTAGCACATATGGGCGAATCCAGAAATGCATATAGAGTGTTAGTTGGGAGGCCGGAGGGAACAAGACCTTTCAGGACTGCGAGACGTAGGTGGGAGGATAATATTAAGATGTATTTGAGGGAGGTGGGATATGATAGTAGGGACTGGATTAATCTTGCTCAGGATAGGGACCGATGGCGGGCTTATGTGAGGGCGGAAATGAACCTCCGGGTTCCTTAAAAGCCATAAGTAAGTAAGTGAGTAAGTATAATAACGGCATCATAATACAAAGATGGTAATGTGCCGTGGATGAAGTTGAAGCTGAAAGTTGAAATGGAAATGAAATTGAGGACAATGACCACGATGCTACTGATGATAAAATGATGATGATGACGACGATGACATGACGACAACGACGAGATTATCTTTAGTAGAGATGAAGATGAACATGAAGGTGTTCGATTCCCGGTCGGGGCAAGTTACCTGGTTGGGATTTTTCCGGGGTTTTCCCTTAACCCCACATGAGCAAATGCTGGGTAACTTTCGGTGCTGGACCCCGGACTCATTTCACTGTCATTATCACCTTCATCTCATTCAGAAGCTAAATAACCTAAGCTGTTGAGAAAGCGTCGTAAAATAACGTAGTAAAAATGACAAAGTTGAACATAAAAGTGAAATTAAAACAACGGAAATGAATGGAGATTCTATTTAATGTTCGATGCCATGTTGAATGTTGTTATTATTATTATTATTATTATTATTATTATTATTATTATTATTATTATTATTATTATTATTATTATTTATAAGTAATTTTGTTCCTTCTAACAGCGCTACAACATAAACGACAATTTTGAGGCGTCAAATTGAACAGGTACACAAATGGCGTCAGTGTTCTTGCCCCAGCATATGTCAACTCGTACGTTTCAAAATCAATAAAGCACTTGCAATGTGACCAACTGCAAATTGGAGCTATTTATTCAGGAATGCATATTGTTAACGCAGATACGACGTGGAAATCGGAAATGCAAGTTCGAACTAATCCCATAACGCTCGCCGATTGAAACACAACCCAAAAGGAGGGAAACGCAGGACTCTGGCAATTAAAATGCTGATATGAAATGAAATTGGAATCATTTTAATTGGAAGACATCAGACCGCGTTTGGTATGAAATTGAAACAGATTTACCACACATAATCCTCGTGTTTTGTTTCAGATCTGGGATGTTACAATGAAATTATAAATCTGGTTTTCCATTAAGTATATTGTTTCATTGTTTAGTCATATATATTCATAATTCACGAGCGTAATTAACCGGAGCAGATTTACACGCCTACGTAACGATACGTGTTGCAATGCAGTGGAGAGAAATGTTTTGATTTCGGATGTTTAATATTTAAGAGAGACATGCTGCTTCTCTTTAGGTATATGAGGGTCAGATTCGGTAGGAGAGATGGAAGTAAATACACAACATGTGTATCCTTGGAAGGTAGAGAGTGCCGACAGTTGTGTTGTACATTTAAGGAATTTAGATTATCTCTGTCTGCCAATACGACATTATATTGTTAGTTCCTTTTCCGACGAATATTTTTATTTTAATGTTAACTTCTATATTCGGAACAAAAGAAACTAATGTGTATGATTAGTCCACTGCTTTAGAAGCACATGACAATTATTTATTTATTTATTTATTTATTTATTTATTTATTTATTTATTTATTTATTTATTTATTTATGTCTATAACAGGGGAAAGCCCCAATTACAATATACAGTACAGATATTTGTTAAAAAAACATAGAATTACATATGACATGAAAAAAGATATAGAACAGAAACAAATGCAAGATACAAACAGGTGTAATTACAAATTAAAAATGGAAAGAAATAGATACTACCTAAATAAAAAACACAGATATAGATATAAATGAAAAATATCAAATAAAAATAAATTAAAAAGAGTCAAGGATAGATATCATAGCCAAAAATGTAAAATGTAGCCATAATTGGCAAATTACAGAGTAAATATAACACTATGTTAATAAATTCAATATACAGTATTGTGACAGCGACGTGAGATTCGAACTCACGACCAGCGTCCCGCGAGAGAGCATATCGCGCGGGCTTCACGGGGAAAGGGGAAAGGGGCCTACACGCGAGGGGAGGCTGCGCGCGCAGCTGCTACTCAACGCAGTGAATGTGGAACGACCTTCCCGACTATTCCAGAAGTCCGTCGAAGTGGAGATATCGAGATAGTTCTCTACACACCTGTAGAAATTTCTCGCAACTATGATTTTGCTATAAAAGAAGGAGCGCCAGCGAACTCGAGCAGAGTTTTCAGTTATTCAGTCAGTGAGTAAGCCAGAGCAAGCAAGCCAGACTTGTGAGCCGGAGTTAGACTCGAGTGTGCGTCCGCATCTGCGTCAGCATCCGAAGGCCTGAGTTCGAGTGCAGTGGACCGCAGTTGGAGGGACCCGAGTTCGAGTACAGTGAACTGTCTCTGAAGGTCTGTGGTTCGAGATACTGTGAACTCGAGTGACTGAGATAGAAGAACTGTGAACTGAGAACTGGTAGTTCTGATTTGTAAATAGTACTGTGTAAATATTAGTTAAGATTAACAGTTCATTGTTGTGCGTAGTAGTCCAAGTAAGTTGTCATTGTCGTCGGTGGAGTGCTATAACGAATACTGTGTTGAGTGAAGATCCAATTGTTGACGAGAGCGTTTAAGGTGGATTGTAGAAAGGAATTATTGTGGCGAATAAATTACATTGTTGTTACTAATAAAATTCACAGTATTATATAGTAGGACTAATAGGCATAATTTATTTATTTAAGAAATCACTACTGCAGAACACGTGTTCCAATTAGTAGGATATCTGATTATAACTAGAATTTAACATATCATGAAACTATTGCTGTATATATCTTTTTCTTGTACATATTGTACGATAACGAGAAATCTAAATTCTGTTTATTTGATAGATGATTGTAAGTTCGAAGCATTAATAAAAGTGGAGACATTAATACAGGAGTAATGTCTTAAATTTCAGGCTATTTTTTGAGATACTTCAAACAAAAATGTTTAAAGCAATATTACTCGTTTTTGGATGTTTTCGAGATAAAAATTGTTGTTTTTTTTTCGTGAAATATTTCATAGCGCGTTTTTGGAAAGACATTGATTTAATTCCCAATATGCTCAGTCAATTTAAGAGAGCAGTTTATTATGAAAATAAATGATTGAAAGAACTTTAGTTGTGTCCTTTAAATTTGCAGAAATTTAGTGTGAACAAATGTAGGCCTAACTTTTCGTTCTGCAAAATGATTTTTAAATGTTACATTTGTTCAGATCAAATTTATGCATATTTAAAGGAGAAAATTAAAATTCTTTCAATAATTTAGTATCATAATACACTGCTCTCTTAAATTGACTAGTCAATGGCTTTCCCAAAACAGGCTAAAAGTTACATATAAAACAATTTTTATCTCGAAAAGGAAGCAAAATCGAGCAAAATTGTATCAAACTTCTTTCTGTGGAATATCTCAAAGAATAACACCCTGAAATTACTGACATTACTCCCGGTTCACCCTATATATACCAATCCGCAGAAATCCCTATAGTCATTAAAGGAAATCTGGAAAGTATTCTTGAAACGAATTATGAATTTAATATGATGTTCGATATACGAACATTTTTATTTTACAAAATAGACTTTTCTCTACACAAAGAGAACTTTTCACTGTAGCATCCCCGCATGTTTACTAATAATCACCAATAAATCTAGAAAATCCATTTCACTTTTTCTAGCCTTATTTAATTTTTTTTTTTTTTGCCTATCTAAAATGTTTCACTCTCTAATCTCCGGAAATAAAGGCGATATAGAGGAACGGGATGCGTTGTTGTATTCCCCCTTGACCTACGTAGGATACGATAGCATCAAAATGGAATCCCGAACACAAACTGATTTTCGAGAAAAAAAATAGCAAGGCTAATAACAACTTCTATTCCGCCAACTTTCTCGCCGCCATAACTCCGCCTTATGTGTAGTGAGAACAAAGCTGATAACTGCGACGAATAGAGCTGCTCGAACTCTATCTATAGTCCAAAGGACAACCCTCTGTCCCCTGGCATGTGGACGGTAGAGGTCGGCAAAGTTTCAAGAAATTGTCATTAATGCATTACTAGATTCACAAAGCTTTCGTTCACTTGGAGACACAGTAAGGAACACTG
The DNA here is from genome assembly GCF_040183065.1 of Periplaneta americana. Lineage (NCBI taxonomy): Eukaryota > Metazoa > Arthropoda > Insecta > Blattodea > Blattidae > Periplaneta > Periplaneta americana. The sequence goes on along the minus strand of NC_091129.1, from coordinate 2,875,450 downwards.
TATCGTATTACAAATTTGCTGTACTCGTCTCTCGATACAGAACGAATATTTCCAGGCATAAATACCGTTTTTCTAAACATAGAAGAGTATTTTTTTGTAAACTAAAACTTACATTATTATTAATTTAACAAGACTACATAATATAATTTATTTTATGTTTCATAATTTTATTATTTAACTTTTTTCCTTGTGTGAATTATACCTTCAATTTACTGTAGCTTGCAGTAGTATAAAAAGGAACGTAGTGACGTCTTCTACGCGTTACATTGGATATTTCGACAGGAATAGTGTCTATAATCCAACCCCCTTTAGATGCATATTTAAATTTCCCTATTAACTATACAGGCTGTTTCCGAGGTGGTGTTACAAACTTTCAGGGATGATGCCGAAGGGCACATGTATCAATTTGAGATAAGGAACCATGGTCCGGAAATGACCGAGTCGAAAGTTATGAGATGAAGTAATATTTGATTAAATATCATCCAGAATGATCAAGGCATTCCACTAAAAAATCGAAGGTGGCGGGTTTGATTCCCGATGGGTTCATTACATTCTCCAATTGATCTAGAATTTCAGAAAATAGCTTAATAGAACGGGATAACACTGATGTAACAAGAATATGCCTTTATTTTTCATACATCTTTGAGAGTTAACTGTTCTCTTACAGATAGAGGAATGAAAGAAAACACGTCATATGTCTACAAACAATATTCGCAAAGTGACATGAAAAATTAATGCTAGTGAGCTACAAATGGAAGTAATATTTCAACTGTATATAAACGAATAAGTTTCATGTTTTCTCGCTACACTTCAGATGTCACAGGAAAAAAAAAACGATCGAGTTTCTTTAATTTATAACCTGAAATTATATTCATGGAAGTTAAATGAAAACAATAAAGCTCGAAAATGCACGATAAATAAGACTTCATGTTATATCGGGAGCGACTTTCTTTTTAAGGTTCGCATTCAGGATTAAATCAACATTCGAAAACTAATTTTGTAACTGGAGCAGCCAGTTGTTCACGTTCTCTTGCATTTTTCATACGTGATGTGTTTCAATTCCCTTTGCAAGCAGGCACACAATTTCAAAAAGTTCTACATTTTTTATTAATGCAAAGTAAAAGCAAATATTCTCTACATCGTTCAATTCCGATCGGCATTGCTACTTTCGTACCTACTGGGCACATCAGAAATCTCATTTCAGTTGGAAGAAAGAATACAAGTTTTTTTATTAATTTTTTTATTATTTTAGTAGGTTATTTTACGACGCTTTATCAACAGCTTAGGTTATTTAGCGTCTGAATGAGATGAAGGTGATAATGCCGGCGAAATGAGTCCGGGGTCCAACACCGAAAGTTTCCCAGCATTTGCTCATATTGGGTTGAGGGAAAATCCCGGAAAAAATCCTCAACCAGGTAACTTCCCCCAACCGGGAATCGAATCCAGTTCACCTGGTTTCGCGGCCAGACGCGCTAGCCGTTACTCCACAGGTGTGGACAAGAATACAAGTTGCAGGCCTATTATACAGAGTGTTTTAAAAAAGTGTGTCATAATTTTACAGGACGTAGCATAGGTCGAAACTAGAAAAAAGTTCCTATATTGTGTCCGGAAACAAATATCTGTTGAGATAATGGCCATGCTATATTGTGACCTACGATCGTCATTCGTTGAAAAACACAAAACAATGGTGCATGTTTTGAGAGTGGATAGCATCTCTCAACAGAAGTGAATAGAGAATCTAGTAGTAAACAAAGGTCCAGGTTACTACAGAGTCTATCATTTTACTTGTATTAGTAAGTACCTATTCAGCGATGTAGGCTGTCTTTCTGTTTATGCAAGATGGGGTACAACCCCATTTTCTACGCTTTGTGCGACAATACCTAACCCGGAGGTTTAGTGAGCCATGGATTGGTGGAGGAGGTCCAGTAGCATGGCCTCCCCGATCACCTGACCTAAATCCTTTGGATTTCTGGCTATGGGGACATTTAAAGACATTGGTGAATACCACACCCATCGGCAACGTACAAACGTTACAGGAGCATGTATCCATTGCATGTGAGCAAATCCGATAACAGCCAGGTGTGGTCCAAAGAGTTCATGATTCACTGAGAAGGACTGAAGCATGTGTAACCACATAGAGCACCTTCTGTAGTGTCTGCGTAACAGACAGGTGAGTATCATAGGCTACAATAGGCATGGTCATATCTCAACAGATATTTGTTTCCAGATACATGTTTATAGGAACTCTTTTTCTAGTTTCGAGCAATGCTTCTTCCTGTAGAAATATGCGACACTTTTTTAAAACGCCCTGTATAGGATGACGGAGAAGAGCAAGTCAAATATCAGAATGAACTTCTACATAAATTTAAGTAATAAAACAAAATGTAGTAGACATTTATCGACACATAAAGTTTGGCAAATTTTCTACAGTTTCTTGTTTATAATAATATAATATTTACAAGTTGAAGCCCCATTATAATAAACCAGAATTGTCTTCATTCAATATTAACATCCGATGTCTGACGAAAAGGGATATCAGATAATAAGAGCTAGTAAAATGAGATTAATGAGGAAAACAATTTGTGATAGAGGATATTTTGGAAAGACTGGCAGTTCAACCCGTGACTGATTTCCTACATGTATATAGAGCTACCTGGAGGAGTCATGTAGAAAGAATGCCGGAGAACAGATGGCCGAAAATAGCCTTAAGTTATCGCCCTTTGGAAAGATGATTTATTGGAACACCTTAAAAAGATGGTTGCTGATGATGTCTGGTAGTAAGTGGTAGGTATGAGGGAGAAATGAACTCACAAGCTGCAGACCAGGTTCGATATTCTTTGCGAGGACGCGAGATGTTGCGAACATTTCGGTTTATCTTGTCTTTCAATTTCTCTCCTCTGCCATTGTCGCTGTACTTTTCAGTCTTAAACCAAGACTTCAAACAATGATGTTACTAGAAGAAGTAACTGCCGGAAAGTTCTTCATATGTCATAATTTTAAGACATTTCATTTTAAGCGTGAAAAATGTCAGTACCGCACAGCACTTAATTCTTTTCTTGAGCGTAGGACGTAGTAAACTACAAGAATACGACAATTTTTGCATCAGTGGCTTGTCATTATTAAAACTGGGATTTTTGGTTATTGCCTATTTTTTTACTAAGCATTAATTCCAAAATTTTAAAATGTGTGCAAGTTTAATGGAAAAATAATGAAAGTTGACAGAGTTTTATAATACAGTGTTACTATAAATGATCTTTCCGATTACAGACTTGAATAACTATCGTTAGGAGACACTTAGAAACATGATATTGGTATCAATGGAAAGAGAAACTCAAATATTTTTTCTTATGTTGGTGAATCTGTCGCATATTTATTAATTTCGTTGCTAGGACACGATATAACAGAAAAATGGCTGCAAACGAAGACAGGAGGGCATTTTGTGTGCTATATCTTCACATATCCCAGTCTGTTGTCACTGTATAACGCAATTTTAGGAGAAAATTTGGTGTTGATCCACCCAGTGGGCCCAGTATCCGTAAGTAGTACGCTGAATTCAAAACGAGGGGATGCGTCTGTAAGCGAAGTCAACCGGTCGTCCATCAGTAAGTGAGGCAAATGTGGAGCGTGTGAGAGAGAATTTCACACGAAGTCCACAGAAATCCAAGGAAATGGATTGGACGTGCTGGCCGTGAAGATTTAGAATATTTGCATTGGCCTCCACGTTCCCCCAACCTCCTTGTGATTTTTTTCTGTGGGGTTTTATGAAACAACAAGTGTATCAGCCACTATTACCACCTACCATTGAGGATCTTCATGCCCGCATCACAGAGGCCATTGCAATGGTGGATGGTCCAATGCTACAACGTGTATGGCAGGAAATTGACTACAGTCTTGATGTGTGTCGTGTGACACAAGGAGCTCACATTGAGCACATGTGACTTACTTATGGTTGTGAATCAAATGCTTCTGTCTCTGTTTCATGGTTCATGTTTTCCTGTGAAAAAATTAAAAAATTGTTGCAGTTCCTGTTTCTGTTGATAGCATTTTCATGTTTTCTAATTTTTGCTGATTTAAGAGTAGCACATGTGATTTAACCGAATGGATAACAAAAAATATTTGAGTTTCTCTTTCCATTGCTACCAATATCATGTTTCTAAGTGTCTCCTAACGATAGTTATTCAAGTTTGTAATCGGAAAGATCATTTATAGTAACAGTGTATCTTAAAATGCCTATTTCATGGTTTTAGTGTCTGAATTGCCTATTCCACATATTTAAAAAATTTTTAGTTTAAAAATGTTTAATAGCGTAATATAGAAGACACATATTCAATGACACACACTCGGTCATGTCTGTGCTCTCTACACTGTTACTGTGGTATCAAATTAACAACAATCAGTATTTTAAATATAAGCGGCTGTTTCAAATTATGCCGGTTCGCAATCTCCGACCAAAGTCATTAATAAAAAATACATATAGGCCTAATTTACTTTCTGTTTAAAAATATACGATTTATATGTTACGATTCACTATATTCCACATTCGTGGCTAATGCAAGATTTTGTACTTCAATAAAAATGAAGTGTTTTGGAGAGTGTATTCAACTAATTACAGAGCACAAACATTTGATTAACGTTGTGTAGCCAAGCAGGGCATGTGTTAATTCGTTGTGGTTGAAATATGACCGAGGGCCCTGCCCTCTATTATCATGGCTCAAAATAGAATTACACTGTCGGAAACCACGACTGACAGATCTGCTTCAGGAACAAACTAACACGCCTGATTACAAGGTGTTGCTGTGTTTGAGTTTCTCTCCTGGGCACAGTAATTAATATCTTCCTGAACATCCTTCATAAAATTTAGCAACCACTTGAAGAAAAGTCACTAAACGAAATATTGACCAGACTTTTCTGTTTGAGTTTGCTTAGAACTCATAAATCTCTAAGTGTAGGAGTTTCCCGTCGTGAATTTTAACATGAAACGTTCATGTTCGACAGTCTAATGGAAGATATGTTACGGAAATCTGACGTCACTTGCTTAGCAATGGTGAGATACTATTTTTTAATATAGACGTGTTACATGATAGTATTCTGACGTCACTTGCTTTGCAACGGCAACAAGTTATTTTGTAAAATCTGACTTCATTTTCTAAGTTCAAAGCTTATAGTAAGTGCTAAAGTATTACTTTCGTTATTACATCAGGCGATATATAGCCATTGTATTGTGGGTCCCTATCACCAAGGCATGGCGCGTCCTCAGGTTGCGGATCGAGGAGACGGCCTTCAGGACACTGGAAAGTTTTCTTTTCTCAATCGTACTATGAGGGACTGGAATGCTTTACCTGCAGACTTACTAAAGGCTTTACCAACAACCAAAAATGTATTTAAAAATAGGCTTAAGGACTTTACTAATAGACGATAATTATACACAGTATTTAAAGGATGTAATTGATATTTTGTTATTGAAGTGTTCTATCAGTGAAGAATTATGTTGTGTCAGTGAAGTGTGTTGAGTAAGTGAAACGTGTTCCTGACAGTGAAGCTTTATACTTTATAGTGGCAGTGCAAAGTATTTGAACAGTGAAATGTTTTTGAAGTGTTAGTGAAATCAGGATAGAATCAGTGAAATGTGTCGTAGTTCCAGTACAGTGAGTGAGTTGACAGCGAAATGAGTGTAGTGTTGAAAGGTACTTGTGCAGATATGAACATATACTCGTGGGTTTTTAGTTCGAACATAGGTTTAAGGTACAAATTAGATTTACTTTAAATGTCATTTTAACTGATCGTGCTTCATTTAATTTAGGATGTTTCCTGTTATTATTATTATTATTATTATTATTATTATTATTATTATTATTATTATTATTATTAATTATTAGTATTATTAATTGTATTTTTTTATTAATTGTGTTTATTATTGTCTTTATTGGGTGTAATTAGTTACCACTGCCACCGGGTATATAGGCCTACCCATTGCAGTGTGAATAAATACATACAGATATGGAGGGTAGCTGTGAATATATTGAATAAGCCGATGAAGGGTGGTCCTCCAGCTTGGGGGTTGGTCTCAGGGCTAACAACCCATCTGCGTAAAAAGAGCTTGTTACGAAACCTAACAATAAACACAACGCAGAGCTGCACGCATTGTATTCTTCACCTGACATAATTAGGAACATTAAATCCAGACGTTTGAGATGCCCACTCATACCATAACATAAAACCTTGAATAAATTTCATTTACAGTGGTATTTGATTTCCATGATGCTGGGCAATTCAAATCTATACCGTCTATTTGTTTTTACGCTTTAAGATAATGCCTGTACTTTAATTTGTTACTGTCTAACAGCCGAGAAAAGCGCCCTCTGCAAAAACCTTTAACACTGACGTAATGAAAACCATTCCCTGTTATTCACAAATCTCACTCGATGGACTTACAGCATCCTATTGCAGACAAAGATTACCCGAATAGAAAAATATGGGATTCATTTACTATAGGATATCGCTTAATTTTCGTCAAGTTGGACAAATTATGACGTCACAATATGGCGCCAATGACGTCACAACATGGCCGACGTAAACAAAAACAATAAATAAAACTATCTAAAAAAATTTAAAAAACAAATTGACGATATCCCATTCTACAATATAACCAATTATCCAAAATACGATATCACCAAAACAATTCACGGTATCCCATACTGGAACAGAGCCCATCCGCTCTTATCCAAAATAGGATATCAGCAAAACAATATCACAATATCCCATTCTGAAATATAACCCATCCGCTCTTATCCAAAATACGATATCACCAAAACAATTCACGATACCCCATTCTGAAATATAACCCATCCGCTCTTATCCAAAATACGATATCACCAAAATAATTCACGATATCCCATACTGAAACAGAGCCCATCCGCTCTTATGCAAAATAGGATATCAGCAAAACAATATCACAATATCCCATTCTGAAATATAACCCATCCGCTCTTATCCAAAATACGATATCACCAAATCAATTACAAACATCCCATCCTCGAATATAATGCACCCTCTCTTATCCAGAATAGAATATCAGCAAAACAGTTTCAAAACATATATTCATCTCATGCCACTAAAATATCACCTCAACGATCATCATCGGGGCTCGCTCTTTGCATCATGTGCTACACGTCGGATCATCATCGAGGCTTGCAGCCCCGATACCCCGCTTTTTACATCATGTGCTACACGTCGGATCATCATCGGGGCTTGCAGCCCCGATACCCCGCTTCTATTGGTGATATCGTATTTTGGATAAGAGCGCAATTTTGAACCCCAAATAAAAACATTAAAAAGAAACAAGGAACGGATCCACACACACACCCATATATACAAAACCAAGAAAAAATAAAAACGTATATCTACAATAAATAAATTAAACATTATCCTCGATACATAATTACTACCCTAGCAAACGAAAACCCATCCTTATAAAAGACAAATAAAACACTCACCATCCAAACCTTCTTTTTATCCTCTCAGATCCAAACACATCCTTAACCGGTACGCCATTCAAACCTCATGAATACCAACCACGAACAAAAATACAAAATTTACATATCTACCAACCTAACCACTTCCATCCAAAAAGTGACGTCATCAAGTGACGTCATAATATCACTTCACTCCATTCTACAATCTAGCCAACATAAATTCTCATAAAAACAATAACGATATCCTATAATCAAGTAAACCCAAAAATATGCCACTCTACCTAAATAGTGCCACTAAAAACAGCCGTGTCCCATTTTACAACCCCGTCCCATATTGCCACCTTCTCCTGCATAAGTTATCCTTTACTGTCAGTCATTTTTAAGAACATACTCTTAGAGGGAAATTGTGTCAATGTTGTGTAATTGTATCGTAATATAACATTACTAAATAAATTATAATTTTTTTTTAATTAATATTAGTTACCATAAAGGGCATTGTACCAGAACAATGGAAGGAGTCCATAATCGTACCTATTTTTAAGAAGGGGGACAGGACTAACTGTAGTAACTTTCGAGGAATATCACTTTTGTTGACATCGTACAAAATTTTGTCGAATATCCTTTTGAGAAGATTAACTCCATATGTGGATGAAATTATTGGGGATCATCAGTGTGGTTTTAGGCGTAATAGATCGACTATTGATTAGTTTTTTTGTATTCGACAGATATTGGAGAAAAAATGGGAGTATAAGGGTACAGTACATCAGTTATTTATAGATTTCAAAAAGGCGTATGACTCGGTTAAGAGAGAAGTTTTATATGATATTCTTATTGAATTTGGTATTCCCAAGAAACTAGTTCGATTAATTGAAATGTGTCTCAGTGAAACTTACAGCAGAGTTCGTATAGGCCAGTTTCTATCTGATGCTTTTCCAATTGACTGCGGGCTAAAGCAGGGAGATGCACTATCACCTTTACTTTTTAACTTCGCTCTAGAATATGCCATTAGGAAAGTTCAGGATAATAGACAGGGTTTGGAGTTGAATGGGTTACATCAGCTGCTTGTCTATGCGGATGACGTGAATATCCTAGGGGAAAATCCACAAACGATTAGGGAAAACGCGGAAATTCTAGTTGAAGCAAGTAAAGCGATAGGGTTGGAAGTAAATCCCGAAAAGACTAAGTATATGATTATGTCTCGTGACCAGAATATTGTACGAAATGGAAATATAAAAATTGGAGATTTATCTTTCGAAGAGGTGGAAAAATTCAAATATCTTGGAGCAACAGTAACAAATATAAATGACACTCGGGAGGAAATTAAACGCAGAATAAATATGGGAAATGCCTGTTATTATTCGGTTGAGAAGCTTTTATCATCTAGTCTGCTGTCAAAAAATCTGAAAGTTAGAATTTATAAAACAGTTATATTACTGGTTGTTCTGTATGGTTGTGAAACTTGGACTCTCACTTTGAGAGAGGAACAGAGATTAAGAGTGTTTGAGAATAAGGTTCTTAGGAAAATATTTGGGGCTAAGAGGGATGAAATTACAGGAGAATGGAGAAAGTTACACAACGCAGAACTGCACGCATTGTATTCTTCACCTGACATAATTAGGAACATTAAATCCAGACGTTTGAGATGGGCAGGACATGTAGCACGTATGGGCGAATCCAGAAATGCATATAGAGTGTTAGTTGGGAGGCCGGAGGGGAAAATGACCTTTGGGGAGGCCGAGACGTAGGTGGGAAGATAATATTAAAATGGATTTGTTGGAGGTGGGATATGATGGTAGAGACTGGATTAATCTTGCTCAGGATAGGGACTAATGGCGGGCTTATGTGAGGGCGGCAATGAACCTCCGGGTTCCTTAAATGCCAGTAAAAATAACTATAAAGCGCAGTTTGGAATAAATAAGAATAAGAAAAAAGCCCGACCAAATATATCACATTTCGTTGTGCCGACGTTACACTTACAAGAAATTAGGTATACATATGAGAAAAATTTGAAAAGTTTTTTTAGGAACTAGATTTTGAAAGTAAGTATTTCTTTTTTCCCCTGTCCCCTCTCTCTTGTGGATGTTCAGGCTCCATAAATCATTTTATCTCCATTAAATGGAAAGAGGTAAGCAGGCCAGTGATGTGATAGCTTCCACCTGCTGCAACTCAGGACAAGCCAACGGACTTTACTCAGATCCCCCTAAGCTACCTTCACATGCTGTAAATATACGGTGTTAGGCCTTCACTTCCGCTACGTAGAAAGCCACGATGAAGATATTTATTATAGTTTTAAAGGCCTCAGTAGAGCATTACAGGCGTGAAATGTATAACAGATATTTCAGCAGATGAGGGAGTGAACAATCTAATATTCGGTAGCAATGATGACAGCATATTCTTGTATGTCAAAGATTTTAGTCGTATCTAATTGGATCATTTGTTACTTTCAGAGTTAGATACGTAATTGTGTAAGATTGATCTATACAACAGTACATGAGCCAACACCAGTAGCGGACGATGGGTTTGAAAGTCGGGGAGGCCAAGACGTGAATGATGAGAATATATATATATATATATATATATATATATATATATATATATATATATACTAGGTTCAAAAAGTTCCCGGAATTTTACTACCATTTTTCGTATTAATATATAACAAGGGATATTATACATTTGTTTTGTTGGTAACATTCATGATGTCATTTCCTTAAAGTTTGCTGATAATGGCAATTATTGGTTTTGAGTTGTAGGCAATTGTTTATCATAGTGTTTTGTTTGTTCGTCGCATTTTGTAATTATGTCCACAGAGCAAAGTACAAACATCAAGTTCTGTGTTTTGCTGGGGACATGATCAGTATGGCTGATGAAGATGGTGATTTCTTAAACAAAATGAAACTGGTGCTACTTGTACGACCCAGTCCCTAAACGACAGTCATCTGAGTGGAAATCGAAAACATCTCCTCGGAAGCAAAAATTTCCTAGGGACACTTCCAAAGGCAAAGTTATTTTAAATGTTATGTTTTATTTAACGACGCTCGCAACTGCAGAGGTTATATCAGCATCGCCGGATGTGCCGGAATTTTGTCCCGCAGGAGTTCTTTCACATGCCAGTAAATCTACTGACATGAGCCTGTCGCATTTAAGCACACTTAAAGCAAAGTTATGTTGGAAGTTTTCTTCGACTCTCAGGGTCTCATGCACCATGAGTTCATTCCAGAAGGTCGTACTGTAACGAAAGAATTGTACGTAGAAAACCTCCGTCGCCTCTGGGACGCAGTGAGAAGGAAACGTCCAGAAAAGTGGGTAGAAAACAACTGGTTCCTTATGCATGACAATGCACCTGCTCATCGCGCAATTATTGTAAAGAATTTTCTTGCCAGGCACAACATAACTGCTTTGGATCACCCACCATACTCTCCTGATCTCTCACCACCTGATTACTTTCTGTTTCCCCGTCTGAAAAGTCATCTGAAAGGACGGAGATTCAATGCTGAAGAGGTTATCGCAAACGCGACGAGAGCACTAAGACGGGTTTCACAAAATGGCTTCCAGGCCTGCTTCCAGGAACTCTACACGCGTTGGCAAAAGTGTGTTGTTGCGGAAGGCAACTATTTTGAAGGGAATGCTGTAGAATAGTGTTTAAGGTACGTTGTTTCTATGATGCTAGCAAATTCCGGGAACTTTTTGAACCTAGTATGTATATAAGGACTGTGACGTACGTCATTACCAGGCTTCGAGACTTTGGACCAGATACAATAAGTTTACTGTGCATGTACTATAGGTTGTTGACTCGCTGCAGGTATTGAAAGGTAGAGATGTGTTGAGGTAACAACGTTGCTGTTTAGAATAGAGTACGGTAGTATGGGGAAATGTACATTACACAATGATAATGTCAAAATAATGTGAAACGCATTTATTTTCCTGTCTTTTATAAGTATTTGTTTTTAATTATACACAGTGTTAATGGTGGAAATAAACATGTAGCAATTTTAATTTCTTCATTTATCCTATTGGTCGTCTTTAGGAAGTGCAGTTACAGTACCGAATTGCAATGTACTACAAGATACATTCTCAGTGTCTCAAACGAAAATCTTTTTCGGTTATCTGCGAAACACAATTTGTACTGTGAAATACTGCGCTCTACGTCACATGTTTTCTTTCGTTTGTGTTGTTTGTTTTGTTGTTTTTTTTTCTCTTATTATGTATTTTGTGTATATATCTTTGTAAGCCACCTGTAATTGGAATCCTGCTTCTGTTGGTGGTGGATTTAAATAAATAAATATAAAAAATTAAATGAATAAATGACGAAAAAAACCTAACATCATTGCAGTCTCTAAGAGACAGTCCTTTTATTCTCGGGTGACTCTATGTCCACTAATTTGCTGTTTATATTACACAGTGATCCATATCCGTTATTTTTACATAAAATTGATTTCCACTTCTGTTTCACACGTTCAGTAATCGGTGTACTTGGTGTCTCATTAATTCTCTGCATCATTTTCTAAATTAATTTGAGGGCTTCGGCATCTCTTGCTCTGACTTTTCTAACCGTGTAATAGTTTCAGACACAGTTCGTATGAAAACGAACTTATTCATCAGAACCTTCAAATCCAGAGCGTTTTCCTTTGCGTATTTGTTGACATTCATTCTACAGTACCCCCACCCACTGTACGCTTTACCACTATATTCAGTACGCCGTTATGCGGATTTCCCACTGAACTGCTCTATCGGGTCCGAAGTCTCGAAGCCTGGTCATTAGCAAGCACAGAAGTTATAGGTTTTAAGGAATTAAAATTAGGTATTCCAATTTATGTTTTAGGATTTTAAATCTTATGTTTAGGAATTTATATGATTTTACGGGAAAAAATAAAAATAAAGAACATACTGTTAGTATATTAAAACGGCTTGGTAAAGATTGCCTCTCTTTAGGACACTCCAAGTCCTAACCTACGAATTAGGTCATATTGAATTTAAGAATGTTACGCTTTGCTACATAAAACGAATAAGAAAAGCAATATTTCGAGAGTAAGGAGATAGCAACAAAATTTATTCGAACCTAAGAATCCGGGGCTTGCTCATTACTATTACAGAGTCTAACTTTACAGCAAATTAACTCGACGATCCTCTTTCTTCGCAAACCGATCAAATACTGTAGGTAACAACATACTGAATAACTGCTACTAGAAGAAGCTAGAGACAAATTTGCATTTGTTTCTAAGCTCTCGATATATTCAAAATACTATATAAGTAAATACATCTCGTAACACAAAATAATAAAATAACAGGAACACCTGCAAACAGAAAATATCTAACAACATAAATGAAAACTTTTACGCAGGGAGAGAAAACTAACAACACGTGACTCAGTTTTCTAAAACCAAGAAGAGAGAGAGAGAGAGAGAGAGAGAGCTTCCCAATACAGCCGTGACTATAAGAAGTACAGTTGTCAGCGGTGGGTAGGACGTCTCCAAATCGGCTCCCCTCGCGCGTTCTAGTCAAGTTTAAACACTCTTCTAACCAGCTATCTTATTGGTTGAATTGATGTTGTCGTGGTTACCGGGGAGTAGCTTCATGTAGCCGACTCCTCTCTTCCGCTCTCGCATAGACACTGCAGGCTGCTAGATGTCGACTATACAGGTTACAGCGCTATCTGTTATTTTTAAGTACGAATTATTTGTACTATCTACAGTATAGCGAGCGGGCATCACCAACTGGATGTGGTCGACTTTACGTAACTTACAGTACATCTTAGTCGTAGTGAATAGCAGTGGCGTAGCTTGAAATTTTGAGGAGGGGAAGCTAACTAAAGTTGTCTTTCATGCAATATGAGAAAACGTATTACAAAAATACAGTCTTAATGTAAATAGTAGTCAATTTCAAGTCAGCAGTCGAAGATTGGTTGGAACATCGTACGTAACACCAATAAGGCATGACCTCAAATGATAAGTAGTAAAATATGATTTCACGGTTTACACATATCTCTAACAAATAGACACGTATACGTATAACATTAGCTCACTCCCTGTCATACTTAGATAAATCACAATATTAGTATCATTACGTAAGTATGCGTCTGTCTTTTGGTTGTGTCCTTCATTGACAGCAAGGGAGTCGGTCATTTGTTTTTTAAATCACACTTTTGTTCGTAAGTCAGTCTTGATAATACAATTGTCCTAAAAAATTCAAGTAAATTAGTGTCAGGAACTGTTATTTCGCTCATTATTTATTATATCAGCCACAATGCACACTAACACTTCAACTGAACACAACTGACGAAAAGGGATAACTCGGAAACTACTTATTTTAAATGTTAAAGCTAGCTTCTTGCGAGCCTTGCGACTAGGGTAGTTTAAAAGGGATGGAAAATCTGCGGGGTGGATTACACAGAAGAAACCGGTCTGCTTGGAAAGCTGATGTGTGCAGGCTTCTTGTTTACTGCTGCATCACAAATAATCCTGAGCTGCCGCATCACAATATTTAACGCGTAAATATAAATTCTATTAAAATTAATAAATAATTTTCTCCATAAACTGCAGGTTTATTATGAAATTATTATTAACTGGGGAAGCTAAGTTTTTTAGCTTACATTGACGCTACGCCACTGGTGAATAGTAAAATTAATATAAAAGGAAAAATGTTTGTCGTTTGCTGTAACTTGTGTGTGATCTTAATTCAGCTGAAATTATTACTGCCATATTGTGTTCTGGTAAAATATTAGGGGAGACACGGCCTCCCTTGCCTCCCCTGAAAATCCGCCGCTGGCCAACACCTGAATTTGACTAAGTTTGAAGGATTATGTCCTCTTATTTTAACAATTCTGTAGGATGAACTACAGTTAGAAATGATATATTCGTACAACGAAGAAATAATAAATAAACATAGCTGCTTTTATCCGTCCCTCATAATAAGCTGGAGAATAGTTTAACTTACTCAGTGGTGGTTGTGACGAGTTTCAGCCAACAAGTCAACTGAATAGTTTGAGTGATATTTTAGGAGAAGTTTTAATAACTTATGTAACACTAATAAGAACAAATATGTGTTAAAATACTGTATCCAGTCAATAAGCACATTTTATTTGTAAGTATGTGTTTTACTGTTTTCTGTTGTGTGACGTCCACTGATGAATATACGAGGCGCATCCAGAAAGTAAGTTTCCCTATTTTTTTTAAAGAACACACAAACTTTCAGGAAAACATTTATTGGCAACAGGTACAGCAATGTTTCAGCTATTTTTCAACACAGCCACAATCAGAATTGTCGTATCGTGGGATCAACTTTTGTATCCCTCTGTCGTAGAACTCTACCGCCTGTGAATGGAACCAGCGTGTGACAGACGTCTTCAGCTCTTCGTCGTTGCCAAAACGCTCACCGGAGGACAGGAATTTCTTGAGGTGAGAGAGGGAGAGAGAGGGGGGGCGATGAATTTCAATTGGCGCAATGCTTTGTTCATTAAAGAACTTTATCACCGACCGAACCTCGCAGGCGGCGGGAGAAGGAATAAGAGCTTCCATTTCGGACCACTGCTGCCACGCTACTGGCACCAGGCGGGACCTGTCCGGCTGGCATATGATTGATACGTCATAGATCTGTTATGCATGCGCAATTGACACGGCTAATTACGTTTACTTTCAAGGGGAAAGAATTGGGAAACTTACTTTCTGGATGCGCCTCGTATATTGTTTATGAACTAGTGTTTGGCAGACGGCACGGAATATTTCCACTTGATTCGTGAGTCAGTTTAATATTATATTGTCCTCTCTCTATACAGGGTGATTCAGGATCTCGGCGACAAACTCTGGGGATCGATAGATCTCGCAATGAGGATAATTTTTCGTGGAAAATCCCATGTTCTTCGATGTCTCGTTTAGAACGAAAGCGACATTGAAAAAAAAAGATTGCTTTTAGTGACATTAACGATATTATGAAATTAATTACTTTTCGAGTTTGTTAGCTGGCAAGTTACAGGTGTTCAAAGTGTCTACCCTGAACCTGATTACATTAATTACACTGTCGTAGCAGCGACTATCGGACTCTGTCGAACTTTACTGGTCTGTGTCAAATTTGATCAAAAGCAACTAATATTCGCATTGTTAGTTCCTCTCTGGTGTCAATTTGAGTGGTGTATTACTTCACATGTCCCAAAAAAAAAAAAGATTAAGGGCGTGAAGTCGGGTGATCACGCTGGCCACGCAACAGGTCCGGCTCTCCCTATCCGTTGTTCTCCGTAGATGTTGTTCAGATGTGCTCGTACAACCAGGTTGAAGTGTGTTGGGACGTTATGTTGAATCACATGTCCTCTCACATCGTGAAGGGTACATCCTCCATGAGCAGCGGAAGCGTGTTGGGAAGAGCGCTCCATTGAAACTGGGCAGCAAAATAACAGGACACTTGTAACTTGTCCGCAAAGATACTTGAAGAAATAAATTAATACAATTAATTTCATACTTAACTGTAAATGTCATTAAAACATTTATTTTTTTTTTCGATTTCGAGTAGCTCCTACACGAGGCACCGGAGAACATGGGTTGTTTCACGAAAAATTATTCTCATTGCGAGATCTATCCGTGCCCAGAGTTTGTCGCAGGTGTTCCGAATCACCCTGTATATGTGTAATTATTATTACCGTTATTAATTCTAAAGGAATTCGTATTTCAATAAACGTTTTAGTGAATATGAAGTAAAGTACTGTTAAAAGTACTGGAAAATTAACCAAAACTTAATTTTTAAGTAGTATGTACAAAATTTGAAAACTCTAGAAAAGGGACCAATAAATTAGTGTACGATAATTTTATCCAAAAACGATAATTTTTAAGTGTTTGCTCAATAATTTCTTGCAAATGGGCTAGCAGCACTTTTAGCAGATGACATTTATTAGGACTATTTCGTGAATAAAATAAAAATTTAAATAATATATCTCTAAAATTCGATCACAAAATGTTAATAATTGTATATTAACGAATACTTTACCTATTCAGACATTGTGAAGTTGAAATACTCGTAGATGAATATCGATTATTGCGATAAAGAAATGCGATGTTATTATTCAATAATGCCAATTGCGAAAAGAGAAATACAGATTTAATAATGTTAATTACATGTACTTCACTTTGTCTTACTATTATAACATATATACATTTTCATTATCTGCTGAAATCATAATTTAAATTAACAGTAACAGTGGGGACAGCTATATACCAATGCTTATGTATTCACAGCGAGACATGTTGCTACACAGTGAAGCCATCTCTGTATAGATAGGCCTAATTAAAACACGAATTTTATTACGCCATAAGGAAGGCAGTTTGATCAAAGATCTTATTATTACTATGCAAGGTCTTTGGGTTTGATATGCGATGATGTTACATAAATTTGAACATCTGACTTTCTATTAATTGTTTCATTTCATTCACAAAATACAAATTTTATAGGTTAAGTTAAGTTATTGTGGGAGCAAGATCAATGTCAGCTGTGCCTTATTTCGACCGTTACAATCAGTGCTACACGAAAGCATTTTTTATAGCTCGACAAACGCATTCTCGCTGTAGTGTGTAACGGAACTAAAGCTGCATCTACACAGTTCAATATTCCAATCGCGTATGCGTGCAATCTGGGAAGAATATTGAAAGAATCAAGTTTAAAAGGTACGTTCAATTAAGATGCATGAAGATTTTGTGTCTACATGGTGCGCCGTTTTGAACGTCGTCTTCACTGCGTAAATATATTAATTAATATTAAATATCAATCTTGCATTCATTGCTTTAAAGTTGAAAGAAAAGTTTAACCGTGTAGTTGCATCTTAATGTATTCATGATCATCAATTTACGGGGAAACAGTTGGCGACAACGACTAAACAAAAGAACGACCATGCGATCAATAGAAAGCGATAAATCTAGCTGCAAAAATTAACGCAAAGAGTGACTGTGATTGGTTGGAATTCAAAATTTTATTATACTTCATTGGTCTAAAATGGAATGACGTCATATAAACGGAATAGTCAGTTAAAAACTTGATGCGTCATGTGAATGAACACTTCACCGCATTCAAATGACTGGAGATTCGCCATTTCACGTCCTTGTACAGGCAGGCTTTTCTTTGGATTTTAGTGTCGTTCCTAAATGAATAATCGATAGTTATTCTGCAGACCGTATCTGGTAAGTTCCCGTACTGCAGGGGCGGTTATTCAGGTGCAGTATTTACTGTATGTGTAAAACACAATTTTATCTGGTATTAATAATTAATTCTAGTTATTACCGGTACCGTATTTCTAAAATAAAAGAAGTTTTTTTTTCAGTCGTTCTGAACAGTGTTCAGTTATACTATAAATAGTACCTGTAACCGTCCGCTGAATAGAAAAGAATAATGTTAACTGCTACGAACGCCGAGCGGTGTCTATTGGAACTTAAATACTGTAGAGGTGAAATTATTTGGGCTCCCATTCTCATACAGCACTTGGTTTCCATGGTAACGTGACGTCACGCACAAAAGAAAGATTGTATGAGTGAAGTGCGTTTCTGAGTCTATCAGTTACGGAGAACTGTCAGACTTATAGGTGGAGTGACTATGGTCTGTCCAAAACAACTTCCGATCTGACAAATGGCGCCTTTAGCATGTTACCATGGCAACCATTCAAATCAACCAATCACAAGAGACGCGTAACCATGGTAACGGGACGGTGTTGCCGTGTCTATGTTTACAAGTTGCACGTAAATACCAGGCCTAGTGGTGAATACTGTGGCCGGAATGGCTGAGTGGCTGGTTAACGCGTGCTTTGTGTAAATTAAAAACATTATTTAGTTGTATTATTGTTTTAGTGTATCGATAATTATTGTGTTTAAATTATATTACACTATTATCTTCGTTGTCATTGGTGGAGTGTGTGTTTTCTAGTTTCTGTTAAAGTTTTTTTTAAACAGATGACTTGTGCAATGTCGGAAGGAAGGAAAGGCAGGCGGAGAATAAAGAATATTGGACAAGGTGTCCCGTTAAACAGTCAAGCGCGAGAGATGGTGTGTTATGTAAGAGAGTCTTTTGACAGGAGAAAAGATAATAGCGGGCCTCTTTTACCTTTGGCGCAAGTCGTAATGAGAACTGTTGCTTGTGTTAAAATTAATAAGAGCACTGTTACCAATATTTGAAAAGAAAAAGGCCGTGCAGATTTTTAATTATAAATATTTTTTTAGAGTTTACAATTTTCTCAATGCCTTTCTAACAATAATACATTGAAAAATACCGACACTCATAAAAGTAGAGGCTTCGTATTAAATTAAAATTGTTTTTACAGTTTACAGTCCTTTCGACGCTTTTCTAACGGTATTTACATTGACGAATACCGGTACTACTACTACTACTACTACTACTACTACTACTACTACTACTACTACTACTACTACTGCTAATTATTATTATTATTATTATTATTATTATTATTATTATTATTCTATTATTATAGGCTAATAAAAATAATAATGTACACAAATTTTAATGCCTAGTGTTCAACAAATTGGTTAGAAATGTATGTGTTCATGTCAGCTGTTCATTACTGCACTCTATCGGCAGCGCGCTCGCTTACACGAAAGATGGGCAACATGACAACACTGCTCCCCCTTCTCTATAAGCTGTCAAGTCGGAAGTAGTTTTGGTCAAGGTATAGTTTGCATATCTAATGCTACTACGAATAGAGAAGGGTTGAAGCTGGTCTCCAAGGCCGGGGGCTATTGTTTAATTTTACAGTATGTACTACCTGACTAGAGAATAGTATTCTCATTCTCTGTGTCTTAGCAGCCAGCCCTGCAGCGGTAAATTAACTGGCTCTATGATGAAAGAGTGATGGAACGGAGAAAAATTCTCTCCGGCGCCGGGATTTGAACCCGGGTTTTCAGCTCTACGTGCTACGTGATGATGAAAGAGTGATGGAACGGAGAAAAATTCTCCGTTCCATCACTCTTTCATCATGTGATGACGCAGAATATCTGCATGGAAATATCATATGTACTTCGGTACATCAACATATATATATATATATATATATATATATATATATATATATATATATATGATATGCGTAATAAATCACTTTGTGATTTAAAGACGGCGCCCATACCGTCGGATCCCGGCCAATTAGTCACTCATCTGAGTGCACCTCAACACATGTATGGACTTCGGTCCTGCGTTCATAGACATCTATGACGTAGTGCAGAGGGCGGCCACCAGAGGGAACCCAAGAGATGGAGCTTAATCTGAGACGATTCTAAACGGCGTCGGGATTGTATCCGGCTTGGCTTAGTGGATAAAGCATCAGCACGTAGAGCTGAAAACCCGGGTTCAAATCACGGCGGCGCCGGAGAGAATTTTTCTCCGTTCCATCACTCTTTCATCATGTGATGACGCAGAATATCTGCATGGAAATATCATATGTACTTCGGTACATCAACATATATATAACTGGCTCTATGTTATTTTATCAGGAATACGCCCCACATACATTCGCAAAGTTTAAAAGTTGTTTTCCGCGGCGTGTATTATTTTTTGTCATGAGCTCGTCAGTTTTCTTCAAGCTCTTGTATTTGAAAGTTTAACGCGTGCGTAAATGTACACATGTAGCTTAATACTGTGCACGAATATATTAATATTTAATGTATTTAGAGTATATATTATATGTTTAATCACTGTAGCTATTATACAAATACGAGTACTTACGTACCAGTACATAGAAAATGTTGATAAATGAGTGCGAAATATTTATTCCGAAAATGACACAGTTTGTAATTTAGTAGAAATGTCGTTTTGTAGACTGAAATATGAGGATAAAAAGATGTTTTAAATACTTGACGATCTACAGTTCCATATAGAGAAGTTGTATCAAATAACTTTAAAAATTCTTCCGATGAAAGAAGCTTTTCTGTTTGAAAAGATTGAACATTTCACTCGGAATGCTACATCACAGGAGGGACTTTCATCATTAGCCCCATAGCTTTGCATAGAGATATACTGTCCACCCTCAGTTAAACTCCGACATTTTGTGAAGACATCATCGACAGGTTTGCTGCTTTAAAAGATAGGAGGATTGAAGAAATTGGGGGAGTCCTGAAATAAATTAGTTTTCCTGTTTGCATGTGTTCTAGAACTATTAAAATTGTACGTAGTTTAAGAATAGTAGGCCTACTCACTATATTGGTAAAACTCTTCATGCATTTGTTTATGTGAACAGCGCTTCACCTATTTTCTTGACTGCTAGTCCCTACTGCCGTACAATCGCCATAAACTATTTCTTGTCTATTTTAATTCCTGCCTGTTGCATAGGAACGAACACAGAGACTTGCTGTTGGTTTTGTAGCTGCAGTGCTAGACGCAGCGAGTGTGTTGCTAAGGCAACGATTTAATTATTGCATTCCGCCAACTGCGCGGTTCCATGAACAGAATCAACTTGTCTAATTTCGTTGCCGTGCATGCTTATGGCTGGAGAAGACGGGCGTGTACAGCGATTCCCAAGAAGCGCCCCGCGGGCCTAATGTGGACCGACAGGTTTAATTCTGGCTGGCCCTCAGCATATAGAGTGTTAGTTGGGAGGCCGGAGGGAAAAAGACCTTTGAGGAGGCCGATACGTAGATGGTAAGATAATATTAAAATGGATTTGAGGGAGGTGGGATATGATGGTAGAGACTGGATTAATCTTGCTCAGGATAGGGACCGATAGCGAGCTTGTGTGAGGGCGGCAATGAACCTGCGGGTTCCTTAAAAGCCAGTAAGTAAGAAAATAATAATAATAATCATAATAATAATAACTTCGGTTTTATTATTATATGTTGTTCTGTAGCTTCTTGAGAGCCCGATAGGCATAGTTATGTCTATTCTCACCAACGAAGACGCGAACCGATGTACACAAATGTACAGTAGCACTTCATAGGATAAGCGCATATACAGGGACATCACTTTATTTTTACTAACATTTTTAACATTAACCTGGCTATACTCGGAAACACTGTTACCCCCTTCCATTACAGGAGCTTGGTGTTACTAGTACAATATGTAAACAAATCATTTTACTAGCTATAGGAGGAGAGAAAAGTAGTGTATCCATTTATGTTACAGGGAAATATAGTATTACGATTTTCAGTTTGGTCATTACTTTACAGTATTTTATCAAAAAACAGTAGAATAGTAACAGTTTTTTTTTTTCACAAACTCAAGCCTTCAGGCCGTTATATACATTATGTAATGTCTACTTTATTCAGCATATTACTAACCTAATTTATTCCTGAGAATTTTTTTAGCACTTCCGTAAGAAACCTCAATTTCTACAGCTAACTTCTTGACCGACTTATTACGACCTCGCTGCATCCTTTCTCTAGCATCTTCTACAGCATCTTGTGTCACTTTGTTGGTCATATTACCCTTTTCTTCCTTTCTCTACATTCTGTTGCTTTAAATTTATCTGCCACATTAATTACATTTCTACGAAAATATTCCGTAATGATATAATCAGGAAACTGTGAAAAAAAAAAAACTCTTGTTCACGGTCGGTTATATTGTAATTCCAGTTTCCATCATCGTCCTTCATACCTACAAACAGTAAAACAAAACTCTTGTTTAAATAATGCTGTTAAGTACCGTACCATATTATAGGGTACCGTACTTTCGGTAACTCTAATCTTCACTTGTGCTCAGTCCACACAGATAAATTCAGTTATGCTACACACCATACCTGTGTGAAAATAAACTTCAATAATATAAGCTCTTTCTTCTATAGAAAACGCAACATATTTCTGAAACACACTGTACTCTGTACTGTTTACTTCACTGCTAGCAACAGCGGCCGTAAGTTTGTGTGACTGAAGTTGGCAAGAACATTAGTGAAAGGGGTGGGAGTGAAGTACATTCAGAAACGGAGGTACAATAAAAATGCAAGTAAAAATAAAATGATGTCCCTGTACAATATTCAAAGCCGTAAGTAATATATTATGCCGCATACTTTCATTTCATTTCATTCAGAATAGGCCCGCGGTGATTATTATTATTATTAATTTTAAGGCGACTTTAGGCTACATGCAACTCCCAAATCTGCGACTAATTCTCATCACAATCTGGCAACCCTGCTCTCAAGTAAGGACGGGCAGATTTAACATTGTGTTGTACGCAGAGATAGCTTCTCTGCTCCCTCGTTGTATGATACTGCAGCGCCGGCAACGACCTCTCTCGAACGTGTTCAGTCCAGTGTTGCCAACTTTACGGAAATTTCCCTAGATTTAGGGAAAAGATACGCAATACAGGAAAATAGGGAATCTAGACTTGTTTCTAGGGATATTTTTTTAGATCGTGCTTTTGTATTTTTTCGCTCATAACACTAGTTTCCTGATTGAAAGCGTAAACCAGATTTTCTAAAAAAATTTCATCCTAATAAAGTTAATTTGAAAAACATGGCGTTATTACTCTGCATTCTGTCTCGACAAAACATGCATGTCAATTGCTTTATTAGCAGCTGAATTTATTTTTTGCATAAATGGCATTGACAGGAAATGGCGGTTATTCCACAACACTAGGCCCTACTGTTTCTAGTACAGATAAATATATGTGGAACATTTTAAGGAGAAAATTGCTTAGGTAAAGAAAATCACATTACGTTGGCATTTCCTTTGCTTGTTAATTTTGTTGAGCATATTTTGATATTACCACACACTACCGCTCTGCGGAGAGAGTTTTATCAACAGTAATCTCACTAGACGTTTTGATTTTATCGATAAATCTGCGAGTGGAACACGAGGAGATTTATCTAGAGAAAATCAAAACTCGAGTGGGATTTAATTGACTATTACACGATTAGAAGGAAGTATATAAAGATTAGAAGTAACGAAGTACTCCAATACAATAAAATATTAATTGACTTACGAAAATACAACTGTCTTCAAATGTATTATTGTACCATCTCAACATTACAAATATTACGCTAGATGCATGCTAGATGGCAGTAGTGTCTTTATACAGACACTGTAATGATTACTATTCAATAAATATTAATATTAAAAAATCTCTATCCATAATATCATATAGCAGAAGCTATAACATAACCTAACTAATATACACAAGTGTTAGAAAAGTTTTAATTAACGTCGATGACATATGAAATAAACATGAATAATTTTAAAAGGAATAATTATTGAATGTACAATTTTCAAATTTGAATGTGGTTGGTGGTTCAATTGATGTTATATTGGACGTGTGCGTAATAGAAGTGGAACTCGTTGATTTAGGCCTACATGGTGTATTCAACTTATTCAGGATTTCCGAATGGTGCTCTTCATTTATTTGTAAATCGGATTTCAGAAGATGCATAGGTATGATCAGTGATTCTTTATTAATTCTTGTTCTTGAATGCCAATGGGAGTCATATTTGAAACTGCTGTGCATCGACTGGAGTGGTTTGTATATATATATATATATATATATATATATATTTTTTTTTTTTTTAACGTCCAGACCAGCGCAGTTTCAAATGTTGGCAAACAAAGAAACAAATGCTAGGGACGCGATAAAATTAAACAAATGCTAGGGACGCGATACAATTGTGCGATAAGCAGCCATGATTGGTTGAAATACGTCCTTTCGTACCGTTTTATTGGTCAAAAGTAGTATGACGTAGTAAGAGTGTAATAGTCGTTTCTAAACAAGGACGAAGAATAGTCTACATTTACCATCTCAATAATTTGAGACCTATTGCAATGTAGGAAAATAATAGAAGTGGATCTTTGTCACGGGTTTGTATATAAAAAATGGTATGAAATAAAATACCTTATAGCAAGTGTAATCTGTTTCTTCCAAAACATTTTTGTATAAAACTTAAAAATCAGTTGAATAAATAAGTACTGTATTTAGCTTGCAGAATTGCATTTTTTTTTTCGTTAATAGGCCTATATGTTGCAGATTTTAGGGAAATGTAATCGTTTGTAGGGAGGAAACAAGCAATGGTTAGGGAAATTTCAGTGCATGAGGTTGCCAACGCTGGTTCAATTTCGGTAGTCTCAGCCAGTGATAAAAAAAAACCTTTACCTGCATTCTTTCGCATGCAAATTTCCCGGTCTCTAATTGCACAGAAATGAAGCACTTAATAAGGAAATACAGAAGTTAATATATTGGCCAATGGAATTTTTAAATTACTGTTGTACGTACTTTAAAATTGAGTTACTGGCAAGGCTATACATTTTGAGATACGTAACTTATATATTAGAGCCTATAAAGTAGAAAAATGTGTCTCAATTATCCGAGTTTACAAGCTTGTTTTTTTATATTTCAACATTCCACTCATACTTTGAGTTTTACATGTTTGTCATTTGCTTCGCCAACGTTTTGAATACACAGTTCCGGTAATTAAATCACATTATTTGTTACCGGTATCCACTTCATAAAAGAGGAATAGAATACAATGTAAGTATGGAATAAATCCAAATTCCTGGACCGAATATATTAGCCTTATTTTACTTTAAAATGACAATATCGTATGAGGTCCGTATTGATTGCGGTTTTTCACTTTAATAAATGAAACTGTATCATTACATTCCGATCCTTAGAAATTCAAATTCAGAGTATCAACAGTAAAATTAGTAACAATAATTAAGTTGTAACTCTTTAGTGATTAAATATTAACATAACGAACAAAATTGGGAATAACTAGATCGGAGTATTAAATGTTATTTTAAATATAAATCTCGTGTGTGTGTGTATAATCTTAAAATTCAATTAGAGTTTTCTTTTGGTCTTTTACTGTCCCCTCTTGGAAGACGTTGCACCCTCTCCGACAAAAAAAAAAAAGAGAGCGAGCTAACGTCACCTAGTTCTCATAGAAGAGATGAACTTGAATAGGCCTGTCTAATGGATGTTCAGTTCAAAGTGTGTCATGGCTCGCTGTATGCCGTCACGTGGCTGGTCGATGAGCCTAGAGAATTCAATCTTCCTACACTTCCGCAGAGGTGCATCACTTATCTGCTAGAGAAGTTGCCTAGCAAGTACGGCGTTCATTCTGAAGAGTACTTACCGATACGTACGGTAACGCCGGTAGTGGCAGGAATGTGAACTGTTTGGAAACATGTACTGAGGTGAGTTTTTTCTAACTGTAGGGATATGTGGAGAGGGTTAAGACGATTACTTACGTGTTTGTTGACATTAACTTCGACGGTCAACATGGACACGGAGCATTTGACTTGTATTGTGGAATGTTGCCGTACGCAACCGATGATAACAAATACCCTGCGTACGACTTGCCGGCGCAAAACACAGTTCGAAAGAGGTTATGGTAGCACACAGACCGTATAGACCGCCATCTGTTGCTACGACGTTCAAGTTATACCGTACACGTTCTCAAGTTCAGATTGAAGAACGCCTTAATTAATAGGTAACTTCTCTGACACAAAAGCTGAAACTCGCTTCAAATCGCTGACTCATCAACAGTGACGTCATGACACACTTTGAAATGAACACCCAGTATACATGGCTATGCTTACAGATTGTAATAAACTCTTACTTTGGTGGAAAACACACCCTGTATCTCTAACGAGGGTGGCTAAAATAGCTAAACAACTGCTTTGCATCCCTGTTTGTAGGGCAGCTAGCGAAAAAAAAAACAGCAGAGCGAGATTTTTTGTTACTGATCGACATAGTAGGCCTACTATCGATTCTGATCGTGTGATTCTGAACATCTTGTCAGGTTATAGAACAATGTACAGTATATTAGTATTATAATTGTGATAATGATACCAGTGGTGGTAGCGGTGGTTAATTATGTCTCGGTATACATTTATTCACACAAATTTCAAATTTATTCGCAATTTACATTTGAAATGAATACATATGACTAGATACCCGAAATGAGCATATGCTCGTGCTCGGGTACAGTCCAGTAGTCTACATAAATTTTACAGAGATCAGTAATAATGTTGGTGATAGAAACAATAATAATAATAATAATAATAATAATAATAATAATAATAATAATAATAGAATAACCGTGACGGAGATAATACAAAGATAGTAATACAAAATAATTCATTAATAATAATAAGAATAATATATTTACAACAATAAAAATACTAAGACGGATAAAATAAAATATAAAACCACTTAGCGAGAGTTAACACAACTTAAATAAGCATATAATAACCAGAAAAAAAATGACGAACTCGAAAATCAACAGAAAAGTTCGTTGTATCGCAGACGACAGCAACCGCCGTATTGACGTTGTGTTGTGCATTATTGGTAGTAGGGGGGAGCTGAAAGTCTACGTAACTGCCGTTCTCTTCGAATCTTCTCGTACAATCATGGGAAGTTAATGCTGAAAAACAAAATGTCTACGAGTCAAACTGTTCGTTATTATCAGGATAAATACAAATAATACTGAAATATATTAATCGAGTTTCAGTTATAGATCTCTCCTTTTGTGCAAGAGGTATCATATCAAAATATTTTATGAATGGCGGGGAAAATATAAATTTCAAGAACTCTCTGGTGACAGAGATAGTGACAAGTACAATCAAGTGTATCTGTGGCGATGCTAAGAAATCAGTTATGGGAGATATACACTGTTATTAATTAAGAAAATGACCTATTTATTTGTATTACATGTAATGGTTTTTTAAATTGTCACAGTTGACTGACAGTTTTGTTTCACGCGGTTATTTAATGTGCTACTAAATCTAGTCACTCAAGCACCGCCGCATTTACATCGAACGACTATTTCAGTCGGGATGAGCCAGGACTGCGATGACCACTGACAACGAAGCGAAACAGATACAAATTTATTAGACCAAATTAAATTAAAATTTCGTATTTAACAAGTAAATATATACATTACAACTACTGGGTGTTCATTTCAAAGTGTGTCATGACGTCACTGTTATGAGTCAGCGATTTTTAAGCGAGTTTCAGCTTCTATGTCAGAGAAGTTGCCTATCATTCAAGGCGTTCAATCTGAACTTGAGAACGTGTACGGTACTACTTGAACGTCGTAGCAACAGATGGCGGTCTGTATGGTCTGTGTGCTACCATAACCTCTTTCGAACTGTATTTTGCGCGGACAAGTCGTACGCAGGTTATCTGTTATCATCGGTTGCGTACGGCAACATTCCACAAGATAAATCAAATGCTCCGTGTCTATGTTGACCATCGAAGTTAATGTCAACAAATACGTAAGTAATCGTCTTAACCCTCTCCCCATATCCTGACAGTAAGAAAAAAACTCACCTCAGTACGTGTTTCCAAACAGTTCACATTCCTGCCACTACCGGCGTTACCGTACGTATCGGTAAGTACTCTTCAGAATGAACTTCTCTGGCACATAGGTAATACGCCTCTGCAGAAGTGTAGGAAGATTGAATTCTCTAGGCTCATCGGCTAGCCACATGACGGCATACAGCGAGCCATGACACACTTTGAACTGAACACCCAGTATACAGAGCTTGTAAGATAACGATTCAACGGTTGTTATTACTGAATTAGACGACTTCACGGCCGTCTCCCAGAGACTCCCTCGTTGTCGATCGTCATTCTCGGAACTGATCTCGTCGTCTGTTATCGTGTGCGAGAGCGTAAGGATATTTGCCCGCCACTACCTTTTGTTACACGGTGACGTAAAGTGGCTATGCAAAGAGAAAACAATGGAAGATTAATACAAATTAAAAAAGTAATTCTAGGCCTATTGTTTTTGAAAACAAAGGATGGTGAGCAAACTGAGATAGGCCCTACTTTTGTTTTTGATTAGTGATGGTGGATATATTGTAGAGAGAAGCGTTTTAGAAGATAAGTTAGCCTGTAGTTTTTACACGTTAGCCATAAAAATTGCAGACTGAAGTATAACTGCTCCAGATGTGGTAGGGAAGAATTAGAAATTTCACCTAACATCATTTTTGAAAAAAGTGTCCACGAGAAAAAATGCTTTGAGACAGTTCACAAACGTCAACAAGTCCAAGTCAGATTAATTACCAGTGAAAATCCCCCTCTTCTGTAATTATTTTTGAGTAGCCGTACTGATTTATATAGAGGGAAAGTTCGAATAATTTGTTACAATATTTCAAATGACTTTTAATAATAGGTAACTGTTACCTGCATTTTTTATTTCTTTCGCAACAAGCTCGTTTTACGGTGTTGGGTTGTTAGATGGAGAAAGCTAAACAACGCAGAACTGGACACATTGTAGTGTCTTTGTATGTAATGCTGATTTCATTTATTTTCCTTCATCCGCAGTCCAAAGAAATCCAACATTAAAAGAGAAAACATTAAATTTGTTGTCCTATTGAGAACTCTCTGGGCACACTTTCCCAGAGGCGGCACCTTTTACTTTTACTGCACTCTTCTATATTACTAGTGATCATATGTATCATTGTGAACTGATAGTCTAGAAATTTTATAAGGATGGAATGACATAGATTAATCAACTTCAGTTCACAGCATAGTTCCGAAGCGTTCAGTAACAATTTCTTATAACCAGGGACTTTGATGTTATTAAGATTCTGTTCTAAGAACGTTTAAGATGACAGTGTGTAGAAAGAACTTTACATAGAAAGTATGACGAATTTTGTTTTAATTCCGCGGAAGTTCGAAGTAAAAACTTAGCAAAATACACAGTTCATTTTTCGGCTGGATGTATTGTTGGTCTCTATCACAACGGCATGGCGCGTCCTCAGGTTGCGGATAGAGGAGACGGCCTCCAGATATGGAGGGTAGCTGCGAATATATTGAATAAGCAGTCGTGGACAGCCGATAAGGGGTGGTCCTCCAGCTTGGGGGTTGGGCGAAGGGCTAACAATCCATCGCCGTAAATAAAAACACATTGTTACGAATCGTTCAAATAAGCCTATAAAAATTGGAGATTTATCCTTCGAAGAGGTGGAAAAATTCAAATACCTTGGAGCAACAGTAAGAAATATAAATGACACTCGTGAGGAAATTAAATGCAGAATAAATATGGGAAATGCCTGTTATTATTCGGTTGAGAAGCTTTTGTCATCTAGTCTGCTGTCAAAAAATCTGAAAGTTAGAATTTATAAAACAGTTATATTACCGGTTGTTCTGTATGGTTGTGAAACTTGGACTCTCACTTTGAGAGAGGAACATA
The DNA here is from genome assembly GCF_040183065.1 of Periplaneta americana. NCBI lineage: Eukaryota > Metazoa > Arthropoda > Insecta > Blattodea > Blattidae > Periplaneta > Periplaneta americana. Next base: position 2,845,882 of record NC_091129.1, on the reverse strand, counting down.
GGTTAAGGGTGTTTGAGAATAAGATTCTTAGGAAAATATTTGGGGCTAAGGGGGATGAAGTTACAGGAGAATGGAGAAAGTTAAACAACGCAGAACTGCACGCATTGTATTCTTCACCTGACATAATTAGGAACATTAAATCCAGACGTTTGAGATGGGAGGGCATGCGGCAGGTATGGGCAAATCCAGAAGTGCATATAGAGTGTTAGTTGGGAGGCCGGAGGGAAAAAGACCTTTGAGGATGCCGAGACGTAGATGGGAAGATAATATTAAAATGGATTTGAGGGAGGTGGGGTATGATGGTAGAGATTGGATTAATCTTGCTCAGGATAGGGACCAATGGCGGGCTTATGTGAGGGCGGCAATGAACCTCCGGGTTCCTTAAAAGCCATAAGTACAGTAAGTATAATTAGAAACACATAACACCGCGTCTTCAAGCACATATTGTAGAAAAGTATGTAACTTTCTAATTTACTTGAAAAAAAATGTTTTATGACGCGTAGAACATCTTGTAAAATATGAGTTTTTCTATACGGCGTTAATAACGTGTAATTTACGTAAAATATGTGTTGTGTAATTTAAGCGACCAGTCTTGCTTATACAGTAGCATTCCGCAAAGACAAACATTCTTGCTTTGGAACTCGAGTTAATGTCATTATGTTCAACAGTCTTCTCTTTCATCTTGCTTGTTATATAGAACACGAAAGAATACGTATTCCTATAACATATCAAGTAAAATAATGCGATTACGACCTACTTCCAATTACCAGTAAGAAAACATTTCTATGTCGTCATTGTGAACGTGAATCCTAAGACTGAGCGAAAGTAAGTACGGTTTGAAGAGACTGTGTCCTACCCTCTCCATTTAAGGAAGACCAATCACGTGCTGTGTAGAGAAAATTGTATATAAATGGCCTAAACCGAAGATTTATTTCATGCTGTAGAGCAGAAAAAGAAGAAAAAATTTAGTCATTCTGTTTGTAGTGTCATAAAATTCTGAGTAGGATTACAGTACTACATAGGTCTTGCAGAGAAGATGCGATCTACTGTCCCGACCACAGAAAGTGGGGGAGACTTCCACATTAGTTTGTGCGAGATCGTGGGTATTTGCTTGGTTTCCGCACAAAACCAATCCGCGGTAAGTCTGAAATTCCACATTCAGTATTCCCAACATAACACACATAACAATTTTCTTCATCTTACCGCTTAAGTGACATAATGATTTTACTGCTTTAGGCTTCTAACATATTATTTTTAGAGACGTTCAATATAGTAATAATTATAAATTGGAAACTTACCACTGCAATTTCACCTAAATTGCACTGTTAATTATTGTTTTCAAATATTTGCAAACATCAAGTAAACTCTAAATCATTACATAACCTGACCGTTTGTTTTAAATTCGCATGTATGGACTGGGGGGGGGGGAAACGACAGACGTATATCACGGCCTGCTGGAGTATAGTAAACACAGAAAACATTTTAAAGTAACAATGTTGAAGATAGATATTTTTGTTTTACATATTTGCCGTCATTGAACAGAAACCAAGATGGAGATTTCATTGCAACTAATTAGAAATTCCTCTTTCAGGTATGTAATAAACGATCTTCGCACAAAATAATGTACGATGCACGAGCGGTATGTTTTCTTTCAATTCTCGGAAATTAAAAAAGCTCAATTACGTTTCGCTTTTTCAAACTTTTCTTCGAACATGAAAACTTCAACATACCGCTCTTGTAACGCATATTACTATTGCATTCACTCATTTTATATATTTAAAATGGAGCAGGAATATTCTTCTTGCTTTACAGTTTGTTTAAATCTTGCTCTACAGCTCGTAATGTGAACATTTTCGCTGTGAAAACATTTTTATTTAAAAGCCTTATTTCCCTGAGACTAAAGTAAAACTTGCATATAAACACCCTGTGATATCTGTTCTACATATTAGAAGTACCGTGGTTTAAGTTTGCCAAAAACCATTACCATGGAAAGCTTGGATTTTGGCAACTAAACTGAATTTGCTCGCGCACTAATATATTTGGTATCTTTCACCACTGGCCCGTATTCCCTTCCTACGTTCCTTTTTTGTCCCCCAACACCCTCCTTACCCTCCGTCCAACACGCAGAGCCTTCCTGCTGGGCGTCCTAATCTAAATACCAGTTTAATCAACATAAATAATAGTCTGCAAGGTCTGGCAAAATGTACAAACAAATGCTGGCGATAGGCGTAAGATTACGAATTGGTCGTTTGAAGAGCTAGAAATCAATGCAATTTAACAAATATCAATAATATGAACACTGGCAAACGTAGTCTTGGAATCAATAGTAGAATTGACTGCAAACACTTCATGGCCGCCGATTATAAATCATTTGTGCTGTAAGTACAGGCACAGTTTCATGTAAGGATTTTCAATTACTGTCAACGATAAAAAAAAAAAAGACACGTTATTACCGAACGGAGTTGTTAGATCGTTCAAATGAAATCCGGTCATCACTACCAGAGAGAAGGAAGTGAAACTTACTCAATAATCGTCATGGCTGTTAAAACACTTCTCCCTCTGTCTATAACATCAGTTGACGGGTACAACCTTCGTAAAACCCCTGTGGCCTAGAGCTGAACCAATGTTTAACAACATTTTACACCCCTTAGTCAGATGCAAGTGTAGTAAGCTACTTTTCAGACATATCTTCTAATATCCAAAAATATGAAAATCACATGCTTTAACTAAATTACATCCAGAACTTCTAACATGTAACCCACTAACATATAACAAGAAAATTACAAACGTGTTAATATCTTCAATTTGATTCAATAAATTTATAGCCTATGTGTATGAATTAATCAACCTATATTATATTTGTATTCTATAATTTTGAAATATATATTAGTCCTACTTTTCACGTGCGATATTATTCTTCTCTAGTGTTAATATTATATTATATAATTCCATTGCCGCTGTAATTATATTTTAGTTCCTATTTCATTTTACGTATTTATTTTTATTATTATTGTTTTTATTTTAATATTATATCTGAACTGCGACCGAGCACGAGCGCTGCTCATTCGGTCTCAAATTTTGTTAAAACTATTGTATCTTCTTTTTATATTGCTTGCATTATTTTATTTCTATTTCTCTAGTTTGTTTTGTAATTATATTCTTTATTCTGTATATTTGAATTTAAATAAATAAATAAACATGCAGGTAAATCTGGACTGTAAGGAGAGTGTGCTAGTGTAGTGTTTCTCTCGTTGATTTGACAGTGTGAGATCGAGCATTGTCATGCAGTAAAATTACTTTTCAGTGAAAGGACCTGGAAGTTTACTCTTTATATTATTTTGTCTTAAATTCCTCCGAGGATGTCTATTTAGCACTCGGCATTGATCATTTGTTCACTCTCCAGAAATTGCAGTAGTCATGGACATCACTAATCCCTCCAACTTGACATTTCTAGGACGAGGGGATTTGGTGTGTTTCCATTTTGTGCTAAAATGGAGTAAAGCTCAAAATGATGGCACCAGATCTCGTCACCTGTCACAAAGCAAAGCAGGCCTGATCAGCCCCTTCTGATACCGTCTCAGGTTCTGTTAGCAGATTCACAAACGTTCGGCTTCCTGCTTAGCATTTAGAGTGTGGCACCCACTGTGAGCAAAGTTTGCGACACTGCAAATGTTTGTGGATAATTCTGTAATAGTAAACGAAGTTTGATCATTCTATTCCCCTTTTCTGTCGCACATTGCGAACAGCATGTTGAATAGAAGTTCGTGTGATAGCCTTGAGACCTTGCCCTGGTCGTGGATTGTCCTGTAAAGATGTTCGGCCGGAACGAAACCGTGCCAGATTTCCACAACGCTGGATTGGTCGTGGGTCACCCATCTTACCAGCTCCTTTCCACTGGCCACCTCGCAGCCCTGACCTCACAATCTGTGACAGTGAGCTTTGGGGTTTCATCAAGAGCATTGTTGCACAGGAACGGTACGACATCATTGATGAATTGAAGGACGCCGTGCGACGCGCTTTCCAACAGATTACACCAGCAATGCTGAGACGAATGTCACACTGAACCTGGCGATGCATTATTTTGTGTGAGGAGAATGATGGGGTACACACTGACCATTTCGACACTTAGGATACACAGTTAGTGTAAAGTGGATGTATATCTGCAATATGATCGGAATTACATAAATAGTTTGTATATTTGAGGTATTTATAGGGGGTAACGGGACTTTGTGCCCAATCTGTATTTTCTTCCCACGTTATGTTATATAAATTACACAATTTACATAAGATACGTCCTTAATTCTTGTAAAATAGTCTGTAGTAATGTCACGAGAGGTCTGAGATTTATCAAGAGCAATCTCACTAGACGTTTTGATTTATCTACAGAAAATCAAAACTCGAGTGGGATTTAATTGACTATTACACGATTAGAAGAAAGTACATAAAGATTAGAAGTAACGAAGTACTCCAATACAATAAAATATTAATTGACTTACGAAAATACAACTGTCTTCAAATGTATTATTGTACCATCTCAACATTACAAATATTACGCTAGATTCATGCTAGATGGCAGTAGTGAGCAATGCCTTCTCGTCGAGAAGTTCTCGATCTATTATACACGATGGCAATGTTACTAGTCAAGAAGGCTTTGTTGATTCAGTTTCATTTTTATTAAAATGCAACATTCCACCTCAATTATCCGAATCCCAGTAATCAACGTCACTTGACAGATGATTTTCAATAAATCTTAATATTAAACAATCTCTGATACGTGACTGACTATCCATAATATCATATAGCAGACGCTATAACATAACCTAACTAATATACACAAGTGTTAGAAAAGTTTTAATTAACGACGATGACATTAAAAAATAAACATGAATAATTTTAAAAGGAATAATTATTGAATGTACAATTTTCAAATTTGAATGTGGTTGGTGGTTCAATTGATGTTATATTGGACGTGTGCGTAATAGAAGTGGAACTCGTTGATTTAGGCCTACATGGTGTATTCAGCTTATTCAGGATTTCCGAATGGTGCTCTTCATTTATTTGTAAATCGGATTTCAGAAGATGCATAGGTATGATCAGTGATCTTTATTAATTCTTGTTCTTGAATGTCAATGCGAGTCATATTTGAAACTGCTGTGCTTCGACTGAATTGGTTTGTAATTATATATATATATATTTTTTTTTTGACGTCCAGACCACCGCAGTTTCAAATGTTGGCAAACAAAGAAACAAATGCTAGGGACGCGATAAAATTAAACAAATGCTAGGGACGGGATCTCTGTATAGATAATTAAAACACGAATTTTGTTACGCCATACGGAAGGTAGTTTGATCAAAGATATTATTTCTATGCAAGGTCTTTGGGTTTGATATGCGATGATGTTACATAAATTTCAACATCTGACTTTCTATTAATTGCTTAATTTCATTTACAAAATACAAATATTATAGGCTACAATTAGGTTACGTTACTCGTCCCTGTGGGTGTAGGACCAATGTCAGCTGTGCCTTATTTCGACCGTTACAATCAGTGCTACACGAAAGAATTTTATAGCTCGACAAACGCATTCTCGCTGTAGTGTGTAACGGAACTAAAGCTGCATCTACACAGTTCAATATTCCAATCGCGTATGCGTGCAATCTGGGAAGAATATTGAAAGAATCAAGTTTAAAAGGTACGTTCAATTAAGACGCATGAAGATTTTGTGTCTACATGGTGCGCCGTTTTGAACGTCGTCTTCACTGCGTAAATATAATAATTAATATTAAATATCAATCTTGCATTCATTGCTTTAAAGTTGAAAGGAAAGTTTAACCGTGTAGTTGCATCTTAATGTATTCATGATCATCAATTTACGAGGAAACAGTTGGCGACAACGACTAAACAAAAGAACGATCATGCGATAAATTGATAGCGATAAATCTAGCTGCAAAAATTATCGCAAAGTGTGACTGTGATTGGTTGGAATTCAAAATTTAATTACACTTCATTGGTCGAAAATGGAATGACGTCATATAAACGAAATAGTCATTGTTAATGTTTCAATGTAGTATGCGTTTAGAAGACTTTGTTTCTGATATTTTAAATACGTATTGTACACATAATGGCAAACTCCACTGTTCAGCTATTTTGTAGTCTCCGTGGCACGAACTGCGGACACATGGACTGAGTAGTCGGTGGGTTTGTCGTTGCGTACGTTCTCCTACCGAGGCAATGACCCCCACCCCTGTACTCAATGTACTGGTAACTGGAATCAACCCCTTTACTGGACTGGACACTAATTTTTAAACCCTGATCATTACACACTGCACTAGTTTAACTAGATTGCTTCCAATGTCATTAAATATCCAGGCAGCTAGGAAGAGTGAACGAGAATACATTTCCACTATTTTCCACTTGTGTGAAACAAGAGGGTTCATTGCAGTATTTAATTTAAAAGAATATATATTGGAGATATTAAGATTACAAAGACTGGGATCAGCACCTATTATATGAATCATACTTTTATCCATTTCACCACAATAGGCCATTCGTTACTAGGCAATGAACCATAATCTTCTGTCATTCACATTCCATTAATTGTACACAGTAAAAAAATAAGCTAAAGGAAAACAGAGAGGTGAAGAAATTGAACTATAGAGCAGTGATGTCAAAGCAAGCGCATTTTTCTGACCTTGACGTCGTGAGCGGGTATCAAGCGCTAAGTATGGAAAGACGAAGGGTTGTGTATATGAATAAGCAGCCTGTTGGTTTAAGAAAACAGTGGTGTACAAACTTCAAACGGAACGTGAAATTTTATGTCGTTATTTTTATATGACTTCTTTCTGTTTGATATTATCTGTATTGTCTGTAAAACAAAAGTACTAATACCAATTTCTTAATATTGCAGTTGTAGTTTAAATGTTAATTACATAACAAAAACTTAAGAAGGAATATTGACATAAATTCCATAGTAGTACAACTATACTGTACTAAGTGGATGAAACACATCATTCATAAAGAAAGTGATATATCCCCCAAAAAAAGAGATTGAGTATGACATGATAAGTTGGAACTGATATTGATGGTACCTTCAACCGTAAAAAAGTAATCAATAAACTAATCAAAACAATATTACAGTACAAAGCAAAGTTACCTAGGTACTGTATATGTTTTAAGTGTAACTAATATTACATAACAAAACTCTTACCGCATTATGCTTTTAAGGTGATATTGGTGAGCAACTTCCTATCATCAGAATATTAAATTATTTTCTCTAAATGTGCTGAAGCTATAGAGCTTACATTTTTACAACACATGGGTACAAATCTTTTGCTTATGATGTAACAGTAGTTGATTTGTTAATTCATTTCCTTACAAAGAATTTCCAAGCGAATATTTTCAACATTTTCAATACACTATCTTCAGTAATACGTATATACGGTATATTAGATTTACGAAAACATTCTGTAAGGCTACTAAATAAATAGACCCATATCTAAAAATTTCATTTTTCTATAAAGAAAAAAGTTGAGAAAATATTTCTTTTGAATAAAAAAAATCAAACTTGTGAAAAATGAGCATTAAAATTAAAACTTACATTCTTATAATGCACTTATGCTTCTCAGGCAAATCTAAAAATGAACATGGATACAGTTTTAATAAGTTCTCTTCCCTTTATCTATTGAATCAGTGCTGGCCATCCCTGAATATAGCTCGACCAAGCGGCGTATACCACCTCCTTCGTCTGTCTCTTTCATTTCCGCTGTAAAGCGCTCAGACTCTCCTGAGCTCTAAAGCGCGCGCTTGTTCCTATGGGCATCAATTGACATGACTGCTATAGACCAATAATTACATTAAATTAAATGGGTTTTGTTTCTCGTGTTTATATTTTAACAAACAGTTCTCTTACATATTTTCAAACAGCTTATGTTATATTTTAGCTACTTATTGCTTTCTCCATTTACACACAATTTCCATGTAATGTATGAAAATATTGAATGATGAATGATTAGTGACACTTTCTCATAAAATTCACAGAAAATTATACAAGTTAAAAGAAAACCTTTATCCAAAATTATTTTTCCTATTATGTATGTCTAATAATTCTGGACATCTATCTTTTGAAGAGGTGGAAAAATTAAAATATCTTGCAGCAACAGTAACAAATATAAATGACACTCGGGAGAAAATTAAACACAGAATAAATATGGGAAATGCCTGTTATTATTCGGTTGAGAAGTTTTGTCATCTAGTCTGCTGTCAAAAAATCTGAAAGTTAGAATTTATAAAACAGTTATATTACGGTTGCTCTGTATGGTTGTGAAACTTGGACTCTCACTTTGAGAGAGGAACAGAGATTAAGTGTGTTTGAGAATAAGGTGCTTAGGAAAATATTTGGGGCTAAAAGGGATGAAGTTACAGGAGAATGGAGAAAGTTACACAACGCAGAACTGCATGCATTGTATTCTTCACCTGACATAATTAGGAACATTTAATCCAGACGTTTGAGATGGGCAGGGCATGTAGCACGTATGGGTGAATCCGGAAATGCATATAGAGTGTTAGTTGGGAGGCCGGAGGGAGAAAGATCTTTGGGGAGGCCGAGACGTAGATGGAGGATAATACTAAAATGGATCTGAGGGAGGTGGATTATGATGATAGAGACTGGATTAATCTTGCTCAGGATAGGGACCGATGGCGGGCTTATGTGAGGGCGGCAATGAACCTCCGGGTTCCTTAAAGCTATTTGTAAGTAAATAAGTTGTATTACACTTTGAACGTCGTATACAAAGAACTTCTTGGAGATATCAGGCAGTGAAATCATGAAAGGTAATACAACACATTTATCGATTTTCCTTGCATTAAAATATATTCTACGTTTAAGATTACTTCATTATAACTAGTTCATAAGTTTGTTATGTCTAAAAATTAGGGTTTTCACAAATCTTGCTTTGTACTGATAATTTGAGAATTGAGAAAGCGATCTCTCTTTTAATTTCAGACATCAAAAAAAGAATCTCATAAAATATCTCCACCTATAATAATGCTTCGAACTTACAATCATCTATCAAATAAACAGGATTCAGATTTCTCGTTATCGTACTATATGTACAAGAAAAAGTTAACAGCAATGGTTTCATGATATGTTGGATTCTAGTTGCATGTTGGTTGTAATTGTAGTCAGGTATCATGCTGGTTGGAACACGTGTTCTGTAGTGGTGAATTTCTTAAATAAATAAATTAAGCCTATTAGTCTACTATATAATACTTTATACTGAATTTATTAACATAGTGTTATATTTACTCTGTACTTTGCCAATTATAGCTACATTTTACATTTTTGGCTATGATATCTATACTTAACTCTTTTTAATTTATTTCTATTTTGTATTTTTCATTTATATCTTTATCTGTGTCTTTTATTTAGGTAGTATTTATTTGTTTTTTGTTTTTTCTTTTTCATTTTTAATTTGTAATTACACTTGTATCTTGCATTTGTATCTGTTTTATCTCTTTTTTCATGTTATATGCAATACTACGTTTTTTAAACCAATCTGTACTGTCTATTGTAATTGGGGCTTTGCCCTGTTGTAGACATAAATAAATAAATAAATAAAGAAATAAATAAATAAATAAATAAATAAATAAATAAATTTGCGAATTAGTAAAATTAGGATGTAGGAAATACATCAAGGCCGATGTTTTAAAATTGACAGCATTTTTTACATCATGTTTCCATCACGTTCTAAATAATAACTACGATGTTTGTTTTGTGTATTTACATTGTAATATTCATTGAAAAGAAAACCTGAGTTTGCATTTAAAAAAAAATGTATGCAGAGTTAAGGACACAAATTACATTTTTTGTTCTTATTTTTCAATCGTTGACGAAACTTCAAAATTCAAGCCTATTTTCTAGCAAACAGTTTTCTACCTAGAAAGTGAACACTAACAGAGATGGTCTACGAACGAATACTTGCAGTTCCTCGCTATAAGCATCTCTTTTAAATTTGTGGAAATTGTGTTAAAGTAATTAACATGTGGAAACGCTAAACATGTTATTAATAAATTATCCTGATTCGTGAATGCTAATATCCATATTCTCTGGAGATCAGGGAACGCAATTTGTTGTCTAATTTAGTTTGTAATTATCTTGCCTTGTAATTAAATTTATATCAGCGTTGTTATTAAAGGCGTTTGTAGAATGAGTGTTTAAAATTAAACAAGAGTATTGATTGTCCCTCTATTATGTTTCACAAGCAGCTGGCGACACCTCGCACCTAATTAAAAACAAATGAACACCAACTAAACGCTCTGAAGCGTGCATTGATTTTAATTATGTGTTGCGTCACACATAAAGTGGCGAGCGATTGTAATGTGCGCCGAGTTCCGTGTTTTCTACAACTGTCGTGCAAAGCCCTCAGTAATAATTGAAATGTTTTTGGAAAAAAACGACCATAGTCCAAAAACATAAATTTTCAGGAGAAACAAAGAACTATCTGCCATGGGCGTCGTTGACACTTCAAGTATGAAATTCATCACGCCATTTCCTTAGGTGTTCTAGAAACTTGGGAAAACTGAAATATATTCATAAATAATTGATTAAATGGCGATCTTACTCGTGTTAATTATGTAAGCATGTGCGGCTTACAGCTGTTTCGGTGTTACTTGACACCATCTTCAGAGCCTTCTGTGTCTCGGCGTCATCTCAACTTCGCTGCCTGTTGTGTGGGTGCGTTCGTATGATGAAGAGTTGAGTCAAATTGTGTGTGTGTTCTGAAATTTATGTGTGTGTTGAGTATTTGATCAGGGTGTGTTTTAGTGTGTCTGTATAATTCATACTGTTCTAGTGTGTTGAGTTTTTGGTTTTTGGGTTGTATATGTTGGATTTCCATGTCTGTATTTATGTTATTGTATGTGTGGTTGGCATTAGTTATGTGATCGGCGTATTTACATGTATTGTGTCCTCTGGTTATTGCTTTAATGTGTTCATTGTATCGAGTTTGGAATGATCTGCCTGTCTGTCCAATGTAGAAACTGTCGCAACTATTGCATGTGAGTTTGTATACGCCTGTGTGGTTGTATTTATTTGTTTGTGTTGTTTGTGTGTTGAGATGTCTTTGTAGTGTGTTTTCTGTTCTGTATGCTATGTTGTATTTCTGTTTTCTGAATGAAGATGCGATCTTGTTTGTGTTTTTGTTTTCGTATGTTAGTGTGATGTATTTCTTGTGTTTGTGTTGTGTTTTGTGTGTTTTTGTGTTCGTTGAGTTTTTGTTTTGCCTTCCTTATGATATTGTCTATTATGTTTGGGTTGTATCCATTTTCTTGTGCTATGTATTTCATTGTGTTCACTTCTTCATTCACAACTTAAATTATCTCACAGAAATACATGCGTAAATGCAGGTAACTGGACAATGGCTTTTTAAAGAAAAAATACTCTGTTGTGGCTGAAGTGTGCCTCTCCTTGAATCTTCTTTTTCTTTATAATATCCTGTTTCTTCTCCTTTCGTTGCTTACGTTTCTTCCATGGGGTTACTTCTGCACCTGAAGATGACTCCATAACTAATGCAACAATTCAGGGCTAAAGTATTTTTCTGTGAGGTGGCTTTTGCTGCGTACATAAGCAATACTGCCAACCTACTTACTTACTTACTTACTTACTTACTTACTGGCTTTTAAGGAACCCGGAGGTTCATTGCCGCCCTCACATAAGCCCGCCATTGGTCCCTATCCTGTGCAAGATTAATCCAGTCTCTACCATCATATCCCACATCTCTCAAATCCATTTTAATATTATCTTCCCATCAAAGTCTCCGCCTCCCCAAAGGTCTTTTTCCCTCCGGCCTCCCAACTAACACTCTATATGCATTTCTGGATTCGCCTATACGTGCTACATGCCCTGCCCATCTCAAACGTCTGGAATTAATGTTCCTAATTATGTCAGGTGAAGAATACAAGGCGTGCAGTTCTGTGTTGTGTAACTTTCTCCATTCTCCTGTAACTTCATCCCTCTTAGCCCCAAATATTTTCCTAAGCACCTTATTCTCAAACACCATCAAAGTGATAGTCCAAGTTTCACAACCATACAGAACAACAGGTAATATAACTGTTTTATAAATTCTAACTTTGAGATTATTTGACAACAGACTGGATGATAAAAGCTTCTCAACCGAATAATAACAGGCATTTCCCATATTTATTCCGTCTTTAATTTCCTTCATTTATATTTGTTACTGTTGCTCCCAGGGATTTGAATTTTTCCACCTCTTCAAAGGATAAATTTCCAATTTTTATATTTCCATTTCGTACAATACTCTCGTCACGAGACATAATCATATACTTTGTCTTTTCGGGATTTACTTCCAAACCTGTCTCTTTCCTTCTTCCAGTAAAATTCCCGTGTTTTCCCTAATCGTTTGTGGCTCGGCCAACTATTGTCACTCAATAACTGTGGATGGTGAGTACCTAGTAACATATATTTTTTTAAGCTAAGTAAGGTATTTTTGTCCAATTAAAAAAAATTATTTTAGCAAATATTTTCGTACTTTTTAGCACATAAAAATCCGCTCCCTAATTATGATATACGAAAGGTTAATCATTTATACATAACTGACGAAGAAAGACTGAATGTATTGCCGCTCTAAGTTTCACAGGGCTAGGATTAAATCTGGACCTGCAAAACCGTCTGCAAGATGTTTAATCCACATTGCGTAGACACTGATTCTTTCGGATATACAGCTCAGGGAGTTTTGATAATGAAAGCTGACTCACTAACTTGAAGTGTGTAAAGTTAGACTATCTCTAAAACCATCCTGTGAGAAAACGGCAAGTAATTATGCACTTAAAACAGAAGAGAAGAGATTTGAAGGGTTTAGAAGCCGCTACTCGATATTATTTGTATTCTGAAAACAAAAGACGAGACTTCTTCTGACGACTACCGTCGGCAAGAGAGAAGCTCTACCTTAATAATACATCCTACAGAGTTTTATCTGTGAGATGCTCTAAGCTATATCACTGCACAATGTGAGATTAGCTTTTATTGCTTCAATATTTGCTGAATCCTCTTGGGCTCGTTAAATTCATTCAGCCGTAGAGAAAAGTTCTTCCACTTATGTTCGCTATAGACCTACGTATTTAGGTTTCTTTCGAACTTTTATCTTACATCTTCATTGGTGTGTCTAATCTGAATTTTAAATTCAATAGTAAGCAAGATTGCTCACGAACTTTCTCGATCTGGTTTCTTGCTACCCATTATCGTTATACTTATCCTGCCACAACTGAAGGCTTTCTGTGAAACATTTAACAAGAATTTGATGGACATAATCTGGTGGATGATACTTTGTACTAAAGGCATTGTTGAAGAATGTGGCATAACATATCTATAATCTATCACCGTAAATAGTACAATAATGGCAGAGAAACAGAAGCATTTCTAGGAAAGTGGCACAACATATCCCTTATCTATCATCAGAAATAATAAAATGATGGGAAAGAAACAGAAGCATATCTACGAAAGTGGCACAACATATCCCTTATCTACCACCATAAATAGTAAAATGATGGGAAAGAAACAGAAGCATATCTACGAAAGTGGCACAACATATTCCTTATCTATCATCAGAAATAGTAAAATGATGGGAAAGAAACAGAAGCATATCTACGAAAGTGGCACAACATATCCCTTATCTACCACCAGAAATAGTAAAATGATGGGAGGGAAACAGAAACATTTCTAGGTAAGTGTCAAAACATAGCTCTTCTCTACCATCGGAAATAGTAGAGTGATGGGAGGGAAATAGAAACATTTCTAGGAACGTGGCAAACATAGCTCTTCTCTACCACCGGAAATACAGTAGAAAAATGATGGGAAGGAAACAGAAGCATTTCTAGGAAAGTGGCATAGCATAGCTCTTACATTGCATCCTATCATTAGCGTCGTACTTTTTTACATTCTCCTCTTGCTACGTGAGGTAAAGCACAGACACGGAACGGAATCTGATGGCCTCGAAGGTACTGTGGTATGTTTTTTATACAGGGGTCGTCCCGCCGTGAGTTTTAACCCTGTCAGATTAGCAGGCCAATGACATCTAGGGGTAGCAGTAGTAGAACGGGAACACAAGCAACCCCTAATTGCCATTGGCCTGCTAATCCGATCGGTTTAAAACTCTTGGCGGAACGACTCCTTCTGTGTAAAGAACATATTTTAACAGCTCTGTGTACCGTTTCCCGTTGAACGAAATTTCTTACACTCTGTATCAGCTGTCTTAAATCTGTTTTAAATACCAGATCTTAATGTTTGCTTCCGGCCTGGCTTCATATTAAATACAATTCTGTTGAAACAAGATTTAGATTTTCCAAATTTTGAATAAAGCTGTATCGTCTTACAAAATACTGGAAGCGATATAGAGAGACGGATCGCATTGAAACATTTTGTTGACGTTGGCGTCCCGTTTCATGGCAGAAGGAAATGCGAGTGACTGAAACTCATTCCAGAAACTTATGATTGCCACGCCAAACTCATTCCAATTCTTTGTCTTCGTCTGTTGAGCCCCCAGTAATTACAAACCCTGCCAGAACCCCTCCTTCCGCCTCATCTCACCCTCCGCTTTCTGGCTGTGGATAAAGCGAGAGGGGGCGATAAGGAAATAAATTGATATGCCTGGGGGTTAGCGCTTAACTTAACGCCTCTTTTCAATAACAGCAACATTGAAATATATCGCTAATGTTTGACCTAGGCTCTGGCTAGCGTAATATTCAATTTAAACACATGCTATAGGCCGTAGAAAGTGTACAACAGGCGTGGGATTACGGGAAGGCAGGTAGTGATGATCGAGTTCTCTCCTTCCACAATATTTCGGACGCAGCTGCTTGTGTTTACGTCAATGAATTACTACATGAACTTGGCTTGTCTTCAGTTTAGAGGTGAGCAAAATTAATGAGGCATACTATTACCCTAGATCGTTCGGCCTTATAGGCTTTGAGGTTAACAACTTTTCTCACGTTTACTACGCTGCCATCTAGTTGTTACATAAGGAGTCACGTCATAACTCACATTTGAACTCCATTAGCGACTGTACTGCCATCTCGTGTTCGTTTACGACGGACGGGTGGCGATCCTGGCGGTTGTTCTCTTCAAAGTGCTGCCGATTTTAACATAGCGATGAGTTATCTTATTATATTATACATTTCAAATCAAGTTAAATACTTAACATATAGGCTACATTAATATTCAGTCGACCTGCACTTACCTTGGTATGAACGTGTTCTTTTTATTGCAATAGATTAAGAAACGTTATTCACTATTTTGTTATCCTACGAAATTATGTAACTATCCATACTTTACGAATGATTTACCTCGCATTAGTACAAGCTACACGTATATAGTACAACTAGCCGTATCCGTGCGCTCCGCTGCACCCGTTAGATATAAATATAAAGTAATTACATAATTAAAATAGGACATTTGATCCAGGGAATATTCGTGTTTGATAGAAGGATAAATCGTTTATTATGTTACTTAATTTAAATTGAATTAAAAAAATTAAAATGCGATCATTTTGATCCAGAGACCACTCATTTGGTCATAAAAATTATTTTAGGAAATACAGGAAACGAATGTACAGAATAGCCTATCAAGTTTTCTGTGTATAAGAAGCTATTTTAATCTTACCTGTCCTCGATTCACTCACAAGTTACTGTAATAACATTATAGCTTTATGTCCATCCAGAGAAACTACACTTTCCAATGATGAATTAATAATTAATTATACAAATCGGTTAATTTAGCTTCCGATATTACTTCATACAAACATAGAAACATTCTCTGTAGGCTATCTTTCATAGCTCTCGATTGTTGCTGTCCAAGGCCCCTTATAGACGAAGTCATTTGTTTTTTAATTCATTATACGGCCTTAGATGGCAGTTATTTTAATTTTAAAACTCATTTATCTCATTAAATATCAGTCCTATCAAAATGTTTCAAGAAATAAAACTTATCGCAAATTATTTTTAAAGAAACTTTTGTAATGTAACATTTTTCACGAAAATCAATAATAAGCGAGATATTTCGATTTAATTCAAGCCCCCTTATAACCCCCCTTTTAAATAACGTATTTTGAATTCCATATAGCCAATAATCTAAGTTACAACGAACTTAATTTATATTCCAATTTTCATCGAAATCCGTTCAGCCATTATCGCGTGAAAAGGTAACAAACATACAGACAGACAGACAGACAGACAGACATACAAACAAAAATTTCAAAAAAGCGATTTTCGCTTTCAAGGTGGTTAATTATATATGTTAGGACCAATTATTTTTGGAAAATCGAAAATTATCAGAAAAATTTCGTCTACAGATTTATTATTATTATAGATATGGTGTTATAGGATGGGGTAGTGCTTTCATTACCTCTCTCATGCCAATATCACTGCTACAGAGAAGAATAATAAAAGTGTGCCTTAATAAACCTCTTGATTAATCCTCAGAACTGTTGTATTCTGAATTTAAAGTATTTGTTATCCATCAAATTTATAGCCTGCGAGCAACTGTCGTATTACGGATGCAACATATTTCTGGGGTGGGAGGCCATGTTGAACAGTGTTTGTAACCATAGTTCCTAATAAACGTGCCAGAACCATCATATATTTGATCTTTCCTGCCTTTTTCCTACGCTCATACCACTTTCTGACTGCTTACAGCGCCATATTTTCACCTGGTGGAAAAACTTGGAACTAATTATTTTTAGCATAATTCGCGAGCGTATTGGTTAATTAGCATATTTAGGAAGTTTCACACTCCTACGATCATTACAGTCCGTGCTGTGCCATGCTGAACAACATCAGTTTAATTATAACGACCTTATATTTTGCATTGTAAATTTAGAGTAATATTATTCCAAAGCCTTCGCAAAACTGCACTGTAATGGTAGGCCTAACTGAGTAACAATAAATTCACTGTAATCGATCTATTTCAGTATAGCCAATTTATACATAAAATACTAAATAATTTGAAATAATTACAAAAACAAGCTAAATTCACCTATTAAAATAATTTATTTAACAAATTTGTAATTAACTTTTGAATCTAGACCGTTGGAATATTATGAAGACGAAAGATATTCTAAGCTTGTAATCAGTTAAATTTATAGTGTTATGCCCCAGGGCTAAAGAACGCCCTGTAGCATGATTTCCGTTTCTCTGTGGAGTATTAAATTTGAAACGTGGAACAGTGTCGGCGGAATACACGGTCTTGAGATGCTTAGCCAGCGGTATAGACAGTCTTGTCGGGCGTGTGGTAAAATCACTGCCTACAACGAAAGTATTGTGACAGCGACGTGAGATTCGAACTCACGACCAGCGTCCCGCAAGAGAGAAGATCGCGCGGAGCACTTTGGGATGGCGCGCGGCGGAGAGGGGAAAGGGCCAACGCGGCGAGAGAGTGGAGAGAGAGTGCGAGCGCATCTGGTACTGGTAGAGAGGAGAGGGCTCTGGATTTTTCTGGAGTGCCATCTCTAGAGACGCGTGGAACTTTCGAGGCTACGTCGCTGTGGTTATAAATTAAGGACGCGAAGGAACGACAGCAGTTTTTCAGTTGATTAGTCAGCCAGTCAGTGAGAAAGCCAGAGCAAGCAAGCCAGTCTTGTGTACCGGAGTTCGACTCGAGTGTGCGTCCGCAACTGTATCAGCATCCGAAGGCCTGAGTTCGAGTGCAGTGGACCGCAGTTGGAGGGACCTGAGTTCGAGTGCAGTGGACCGCAGTTGGAGGGACCTGAGTTCGAGTACAGTGGACTGTCTCTGAAGGTCTGTGGTTCAAGATACTGTGAACTCGAGTGACTGAGCTAGAAGAACTGTGAACTGAGAACTGATAGTTCTGATTTGTAAATAGTAGTTAAGATTAACAGTTCGTTGTTGTTCGTAATAGTCCAAGTAAATTGTCATTGCCGTAAGTGGAGTGCTATAACGAATACTGTGTTGAGTGAAAATCCAATTGTTGACGAGAGCGTTTAAGGCGAATTGTAGAAAGGAATTATTATTGTTGTGACGAATAAATTACATTGTTGTTACTAATAAAATTCACAGTATTCTTACGCTTCAGATCGTTGCTGGCCCAATCCCATTGGTCCAGTAGGACAAAGCATGCATTTTAATTGGTCAAATTATATCACGCATTGTTCGGACTCTTTTCTTGCGCGTAATTTCATTATAGTGACTTGTTACTATAATGCACTAAATTAAAATTAAGTATAAGAAATGATTGATTTAAGACGATATTTGTAAGTACGTGAAATCAAAAGTGTTTTAAGACCATCTCATTTGGTGGATGGCGTGGTCGGTACCCCGGGCGGGAAACGGGTACCGAAACATAAAAAGTGTTGGAAAGGAGACGCGGCAGTTAGTTAATTGGTGAAGACTGGCAAGAGAGCGTGAATCTGAGCGGCATGGCGTCATCTGATGAAATACCCTGTAAGTAACCTTGTATATTTTTGTAAACATAGAATAAATCAAGTAGTGTTACAATAACGCAATCATTTCGGACTTAGTTTAGTAGTCATGTAGTTCCTATAGTATCCTGAGACCTCCAGTTATTCCCGAAAAGTAGTTTTCCATTGTTGTGTACAATGGTGGTGTCGGAAATCCTGACAAGAAAGAGCAGAATGGACTGATCATGCCGAAATGTAGTAATTATACATCTAGTAGCAGTCCTTTAATGCATGTCATTAAAGTACACCTATTCATTAAAGTTCAGGTTTTCGATTATTCTCGGATATGCAAACGAAAAGCAACTAGGGAAACGTCACGGAGGCTGGAAATCCAATACTGTCGCAGAAGGTTATGTTCTGTTACTACAATAATTAGCGTTAATTGTAAATAATATTCAAATAAATTCAATTTGTCATCTCGTTTCTCAATTCTAAATCAATTTCCAGGTTATACATTCTATGCATTACATGAAGGTCAATGACATTATTGTTCCTCGGAAAAAATCAATACTTTTGCGTCTGCGCACATCTCACAATTCAAGAGCTATGAACAAGGTCACTTCCGATCTTCTGTCAGATACAAATAAAATGTATACTTCTGAATAATTTAAAGTTAGAAATATGGTCGAGCATAAAAAGTCGTATGAAACTTGCCTATAATGGTAATTAAGACGATGAACTTAAGTGTCGGTCGCACAACAATAGCAATCCATTATTTGTTTTTCTCATGTTTTCACGAAATGTGTATTTTGTGACTTAGAATGTTTTTGCAATAAGCGATTCAATTGACATTGAATAGTGGAGTCACTTTACTGAACTGGCATATTGACCCTAGCATTCCTTCTCTTGAGAAATAAACTCAAATCATATAATTATCATTTGGAACAGAATCAAGTATTGGACTATGGCCTGTTCATTCTGCAGACTTTTCTTTATATGCCTTTTATCAAATAGTTATAACCTTGCCTGCGGTCCTTACGGTCTTTTCATTCAAAGTTCGAACTCGTGGCAATGAAATCTGAGCCCTTCTCTTTCTAGCCCTCGTTCATAATTTAAATACGGATGTAACTATTGTATTGATTAAAGCTGGTTGAGTGGAAGAGAAGGTCTTATGGTCTTCACTCTGCAAGCGAAAATAAAACATTCCATTCTATTCTTCAAAAGATTTATTACTGTGCCAAAAAGTGTGCTGAAATCGTGGCGAGAAACCTTCGTTGAAGAGGGAAGAGAGTTCAAGTCTTGCCGAACATACTTATTTTTCTCTGCGCTTTGAATGAATTGTTGGAGTATTATGCTTCGTACAATCATCAGTCATCATCTTCATCATCATTATCATTAGAGTTTCAACCAATATACCTGTTCAGATTCCACCTTCCATCAGGTCATACTTGAGCTCTTCATCATAGGGGTTCATTTCTGTACCTTTCTACACTATCTCTGATATTTATCTGTGCAGAAAACTTCACAGAATTAAATTAAAATATATTTATGCTCTTAACAGGAAAACGTCTGTAAGAAACTTTGAAAGTAAAGTGTTACATCAAAATGTTAAAGCTAAAGTGATAAATAAAATTTAATTCGAGCCCTTTGCTAATAGAGGCTTTTTGATAAATGTCCGCAGCGGGCGAAGGTTTGCTACAAAACATGCCTGGATCTGCCCTTTGACATGCGCGACCCAGAGGCCTCTGTACCAATTAATTGCTTTCGGGAACAGAAGTCGGCAATTGCAATTTTGATTACCCCGCTTCGTAGACCAATGTTTAAAGCAATAAAGGAGAGAAATCTGTGACCAAATACTACTCGTGAAAATTCACTCATGCCATAATCGTTAAGATATCCACTTGTTGTATAAATAATTATTAAATTGAAACCGTCCATTAGTATTTATTAGTCTGACGTAACATTTTTATACGTCTTGATTATACAACTTTTAACATATAACACTTGTGAATATATAACAGGCTGAAACTTGTCAACAAGGTACCGTAACCCAGTATTTAACAGGTGAAAGCAATAAACATTGTGACATTTTTAGTTTGCCTTGCGACACAGAATATCTCACAATAAAATTTAAAATGAAGAATTACATAAAAAGGTTTGAAACAAACGAAATGGAGATATACAGGGTGTTTCCGAGGTCGTGTTACAAACTTTCAAGGATGATGGCGAAGGGCACATGTATCAATTTGAGATCAGGAACCATAGTCCGGAAATAACTGAGTCGAAAATTATAAGCAAAAACAGTTGTGTGGAAATGGAATTGTAATTTGGCACCACGTGCCCTCCTTCCCTTAACTTTTGGAACAGTCGTGGAAAAATTGTATGGGTCAGATGTCTCCTACGTGGGTACTTGTGGGATACAATCTGTGAGCTTGTGTACTGTTCCCATTGGCTCATCCGTATTCGAAAATCAGGTCTGCTTATTCCGCTCTCGTGTACTCCTCCATTTAACTAGGACTGATCGACTGGACACTGCAACTTGTACACATACACTGCTGTCTACAGACGTGCATATCAGGACCGACCATGTCCGTTACACATTACGCTATCTGCATTGCTTTAGTGTAGTTTCCTGTCCCCATCCCTCAGAAAGCGCACTGAATGGAATGCTGTAAGTAGACAACGTAAACGACGTCAGATGAATACAGTATGTGTAAGATGTATAGATAAATACACATAAATAAGGTGTACAGAGGAATAAAATTATTCCATTTCCACACAACTATTTTTGCTTATAACTTTCGACTCAGTCATTTCCGAACCAGGGGACCTGATTTGAAATTGATACATGTACCCTTTGCCATCATCCCTGAAAGTTTGTAACACCAATTCGGAAAAACCCTGTATAACGAAAAAGTGACCTAGTATAATTTAAATTGAGTGTACTTCATAAAGATAATGGCGCAATGTCGCTTCCTTCGTATAGCTATTTTTTCCTTTCTTCTTTAAATTAGCGTCTTTTTTTTTTCTCAATTTCTACTAAAAATTTTAATAACCAGTGTACATCACTTAAAATACAGTTTTATGTTATTTAACTGAAACTACTCCAAGTTCGAGCACTTGCTATTTTTACTCGTAGGTGCAAACTAAATTTTTTAAATATGTATATGTAAATTTTAAGTAAGTACAATAAATTAAAATTCAAGCTATAATACCCAAGTAATCCGCAGATTTACTTTACACATTTTAAAAGATTT